>NC_080571.1:121939605-122241200 GCF_030247185.1 Malaya genurostris | reverse complement strand
CTCACAAATATAGGACCATTAGATGTCACATAATAGCAAATTAGATGTCACATAATAGCAAATCGATGCAATCTTCAATGGAATCCATACGCTGTCTGTATTAGTTAGTAAGTTAGTATAAAAGTTCATCATGGTAATAACGGAATCATATAATCACCACTTGTGACTGAGCATCTAACATAAATATTAACAATTTAAATTTAACTCATATTGCAATAAATAATACATTGAAAATACTGTGACTTCGAAATCGAAAGTCGGACCAGGATAAAAGCCAATTACAGGCTATGGACACACTACATTTTATTTCAAATTCAGTTTGTGAAAATCGATTTAACCATTTTTCTACTTCCGGTACTTTCAGGTTTGGAAATCAGGTTTTTTTATCAGGTTTAGCGGAAGTGATTTTTTGGGACACCAACTATCAAGCCGTGCAAACTAGAATAATTTACTGATGCATTTAAAGAAATATGCTGCTTTTCACATCGTTACGTTAAAAAACACGTTCTCAATATCGCTGTTTTTGTATTAATCTCTCTGTATTTCCGGAACAGGAAGTCAGACCCAGATATAATCCAATAGCTTTCGAATAAATAATGAAGCCTTCAATCAGATAAATAGAATTGAGTTACATTTTAGTCATTTGTACTCATATTACACCATAATTCCTAAACTGAAATTTGGATCCGCATTTCGGCGAATTGAGTCGAATGGTATATGACACTTGACCCTCCGGCCCTCGGATCCAAAATAAATTTTTATTGTGATTGCATAGCTCTTCAATATGAGGAAGGAAAAACATTGAATTATGTTGTTTTGCAAAAAACAAAACATTTTGGAAACAGAATTGAGTGTTGTAAATAAAAATACAGCATATACGGTATGTTAGCACACTTGTCAAATATGGTGAAATATATACCGAAGAATAGTAAAACTTACTTCAAATAGTTCCTGTAAATTCAACAATTCATGAAAATGTTCAGTGAAATCTTATTAAACATTTGAACCGTCTTTTAAGGGGCGCAATTAATGAGAAGTAAGTATTGAGTTTTTGACAAAATGTTTTCACTATTACGTACGCCTACATAACATGTTAACTATCTAGATAAAAAAACACTGAATGTTGCAAACAGAATTTATCGAAAATTATTTGAATCTCTCAAATGACTTGGAAAATAGAACATACACCACATTTTTCTTATTGCAGCCTTCTGGCAAAATTATACAAATATTAATTTTAATAATTGGATTGAATAAATACCAAGTGTGTTAGTGAGTAACGCGGGATTAATAGAAACACATGATGATAGTGAGTAATAGGCTTACTTTATGCAGACTAGTTGCCTTTAAAAGCATTTTTCCATTCTTCCCCCAACTCTCGAATGTTACGTCGGAAGAACTGTTCATACTCCGAAGCGATCCAGTCGTGATGGCTTCTCTACATATATCCATAACTAGTTAAGCGCTGCTTAGGAAGTGCGTGAGATATAGATGCAAACAGATGATAGTCGGAAGGGAACAAGTCTGAAGAGTATGGCGGGAGTGGCCAATTCAGAAATCATGTTTTTGACCGGTTTTGTTATGTGTGTAAGGGCGTCGTTGTGCTGCAAAATGACTTTCATGTCATGTCTTGTGAAGCATTCTTCGAGCAATGCGAGGCTCAGTTCATTATTTGCTGCCGGTAGCGATTAGTATTTATAGTCAAACCAGAGGAAGTTTGAGAAGCTCGTAGCGTAAGTTATTTTCTTTTATTCTATTAATTGCATTGCATCGCTTTTTTCTCGAAGTGAACTGATTTCGAGTCTTTCAAATTTAATCCATTTCTCTTCTCCCGTTCCGATTCGGAGCTGAAAACGTCTTGTTTCATGTCCAGAAAACGTAATTTTGCTTAGTATTTTTCACATTTCCCGCTGTCTATTATTCTTCTCATAAGGAACCCATTTTCCCACATTCTAAAATTTGACCACGTTTCACTTCTCCATCATGCGTTTTCAATTTGGGATGTTGTCTTTGTTCAACTATTTCAGCCATACGGTATCGTCATTTTTTTGGGTTCGCCAGTGGGTTTTTTGTCTTTCATACTCGATTCCCCACTTATGATTTGTTTAATTTTAAATTATTCTTCACAAGTCGTGACCGACAGAGCATGTATCTTGATTGCTTCAACATAATTTCGGTGGGATCAAGCACATCTAGTTATCTAAACAAAGTAATGAATCAACACTTCCCGCAATAACTTTTTACTTGGCAGGAATGTTTGCTTCTCTAAAGGTATATGACACTAACTTACAGTTCAAAAAACAGCAATGGTTTTTTGGAACATGATATTACATCCAAAAATGACGCAATAGTCTCGACGGTGAACTACTCCCTGTTTGCAGAGACATCTCTTGAAAAAAAAACCCGTATTATGAACTGGTACACCTGGTACTCTCTCTCATTCTGTTACTGACGCTAAAGACGATTCGACCCAGTCGGTACGGTTTCTGTTGATTAGATGCTATCATAGTCACACGGAAAGGCATGCCATGGAAGCTTGTAGGCAATGTGTTATCCAACTTTTGGACAACCTGTCGAATAAAGGCATTCAACAAAGAATAAAGGCATTCAACAAAGAAAATGTATAAAAATGAACTACGAAATTGCTCGATATTTTTTGATAGGTCATTAAAATATTCGTTGACGAATGATCCTAGCGGATTTGCATACGAATCTGCATGAATATTATCGGTTCAAGTTTCTAGAAATGCCTTGTAGCATGTTGAAATTTAGATAAGTAGTGAATTCGAATCAGAACAAATTAAGTATATATAAATAAAGTAAATATGAAGTGTCATAAAATTCGTACTCATCATGGAAAAATTAAAAGTTAGTTAGTTAGTTAGTTTTCTTTATTAAAGAGACTTTCAGCCGGTGGCTGGTTCGTCTCTGAAATTAAAAGTTTTTTAATTGGTATAATCTACGGTATTGTTGCACCTAACAAATTTTATTTTTTCTACCTCAGGGGCTATATTCCTTCCGGCTAGAGAAAATGATGATTTTATTTAAATGAAATAAAAAGCATCGAATAGTACATGTTTTGTTATGATTGTAAATCCTTTTTTTCCTAATCCGGCTTAGAAGATTCTTAGTATGTCCGTCATTTCGATTTTTTTTTTGAAAATATTTATTATAATCAAATTATATCCATAAATATTCTAAAAGCAATTTTCCTGGTTTTTCTTGGTTTCCACAATAAAATAAAGATAATGTGTACAGACGGTTCAATTTTCAATAATGTGGTAACGATCGTGTCAATTGCATATTCGGAGTAGTCGTTAAAACGATTAAAGAATCGTGTAAAGAATATAGAATTATTTTGAGATCTCGTCGAGATGAGTCGAATGATGTATAACTCTATGGGTTTCTGAAGCTTCCGATGAAAAGTCGGTTTCTCCAGTAATTATATTACCTTTCTATAGATAAAGACGAAAATAGTTGTTTCAAATCAAGATATCACAGATTCATAAAAATATGTTTGTTTCAAACAAAAAAATGGTTGTTCCATATAAATGTTGATTGTTTAAAAAAAACTCATTGGTTGATCAAACAATCAAACAATCAAACCAGAATTGTTATTGTAACAATATCACCAACAAAATTGTTAGAATTAGCCGAAATTTGTTTATTTTACCACTATTTTTCTCTGCGTGTATAAATGATCGGTTAACAATCATGACTTCTCAGTGACAGTCAGTTTTGCACATGTCACTACTGAATTCTTTGTTCAAGACATCGAACTGTTTCTAGCACAATATTTAAGCTTGCATAACGTGAGAAATGGATTGCAGAACCAATGTAATGATCTACCGACAAAAAACTTTTTCATATATCCCAGTTATCATGCCTTACCATCGCGCATTACTATTCTTGAAACGTAGAAAATAGGTATTTCGTATTACACTGACCAAATATACGAACCAGCAGACGAAGCTGATCTCCCTGACATGTTATTTTTATTGAACGGAGCGAATTTCAATTGCTATACTGACAGTGCTATAGAAGTCATGTGGGTACTATAGAAATCACGTAAATCGGAAAATAAAATGCGAGTGAGCAACATAAATGTGATATTTATATTTTGTGTACACGTATGTATTTACACGCCATCAGTGTAACCAAATCAGAAGTACACTCAGGGTGGCACAAAGGAGCTGTAAGAAAAAAAAATTGTGTAAAGTATCAAGTACCCAATGTTTTATATAGTCGTATAATAAAAACAATGCTGCTATTAGAATGATTGCTTGAATGGGTTCTCGAATAACAGTTATTATTACCACCCTCGTGGTGGTGTGGGTAGAGCCATTGCGGGCTGATATGGAATGAAAAGTGAAGCTCTGCTTACCGAGCACTGGAAATGTCGTGCTCCTTTCGTGGCTCACTGAGTCTTTTCTCTGTGTTGACAACTCAATTTAAGGCATTCCTCGCTCTCGCAACCAATTGACCTTATAACATCGTGACAGAATAAGACGGGAGGAAATTTTCTTTTCTGTGAACTTCGCATATTAGGTTGTTATTTTGAATGAAATTCGAAGCACCGCTTATATTGTAATTGTTATATCTTGTTAGGAGATGTGAACAAATAATTTTTATTGTCGATTCTGCTACATGTTATCATTCGAAGGGATATACTTTGCGTACTTGCGGTTGTCACCTCGATCAATAGCAATTTATGTACTTATTGGAGCGGAAATTATGTATCTCGCATCGGTTTAGTCTCGCTACACCCACATCTATTCCATGTCCACCGTAATAGGAACCAGTTAGTAGCGTGGCAGTATTTCCAATATAATTCAAATGGGTTCAGTGACATATTCCGCTCGATTAAATTTAATTTAATAACAACTTGAGCGATAACGGTTGGATGATTATAGTAACTTTGAGTCACCGTATTACGCCTACATCAGTAGGGGTTATAATTAGCATGAATTGTAATGAATGTTTTGAACTCCTTTGTTAACTGGAAATATTATGCGGTTGTACCAAAACAGAAAAAAATGTAGTGCTACAACACGGGAAGCTCGAGGCCTATTCGAAGAGTAAGGGCCGGTTGTTTCATTAGAAAAATTTCAATCATTTAAAATAGGTTTGATTAGCAAATCTACTTCACTTTATAACGTAATTGCCGTTCTCTTCGAGGCATTGTTTGTACCACTGCACAAGCTGCTTTGCAAATAAGCTCCACGCTTTCGAGTTGAATCAGTTTTTAACAGCGTAGTCAAAGTTTTCTATCGTTCTCAAAGCTTTACTTTTTTTTAAGTAAGAAAAGGACATCATCACTGAGTACAAGAGCGGAACTGTACGATGGTGTCAAAAAAGTTACCCACATAAATTTTTAAATTTTCTTTTGAATCTCGATTCGGACACTATTGTCTAGGCTTCCAGCTCAGTAATTCCATAAACTCTCACAAGCAGCCGAAGATTTTTACACAAAAACCTTATTACTTAGTAATCTTCTCAGTTGGAGGGAGCAACGGTTATCGTGAACATTGTTTATTGTACGCACTGATAGGCAAATGACTGCAAATTGAAAACGACACCAGAAATTGCTGCACTTGTAGTGTAGGGAAAGATATGCTCAAGCTTAAACGTGTAATAATTTGTTGAAATACCTTTTCAATATGCCTCGTGTTTAAAATGATTTGCAAAATTTTATTTGAACTACGTAGTTATAATGAGATTTGTCATCTCTGTTAGATGCGTTAGTTTAGTTAGAACTATCGCGTCACTATAGCGGCAGTATTGCACATTTGTCAAACAAATTTTTTATGACATAGCTTCTGAGGATCGAAGCGCAGATATTTTATCCGATACATCACAATTCTTCAATCTAGTCGAGTAATTCACAAAGTAACGTGGTGTCTCAACTAAAGAGATGACTATTAGAACTGAAACCTTATATCTTAATCAACTTCAAGTCTCAGTGGAAAGATGTTCTTCAGCTTATTAAGTGAATCCCAAACCTTTCCATCCGAGATGTGACTCGAAAGGTGAATATTCTCTCGTTTAAAAAGGTGAATATTCTCTCGTTTAAAAAGTAAAGAGAGCGATAGGGTATAGGTCGTTCAAAGTAATAAATATCCCAAACAGGAACGAGTAACAGAAGACCAAATAGAAATACGTGTAAGCAGTACAACAAATTGCTGGTAAAATTTGAGTGTGTGGTTAATTTTTTATAATTTTTGTTTCATTGCAAGGTCAAAAAGCTTTTGAAGTTTGGAAGGCTATACGCAATTGTGGTTGAAAATCATTATTGCCTTTATGATGAAGCGGCTCAAAAGTGCTATTAATTAAACAACTTTAACATTGTATCGAAGGTCGGCAATCTTCCGAACTAGATGTGCACATACTTTACAATGATGAATGGCTGGAAGAGTTCCTCCTATTCTATGTGAAGTCCAAAGGATACGAGGCGCTGTTTTGGGCGAATATGAGATATTGTAAAAAAAAACAGTGATCAATCCTACGTCGTTCAATTGACAATACGCTCAGTAAATTGGGATGTATTGTTACAGTATAAGTTGAAAGCTGCTTCAGGGACTGCTCATATTTAATATTTCGGAATAGCACTAATCCATTCGATAATTTGATTTTTAATATATCTAACTTTTTTGTTTTATCAATATATAATTATGCAAAAAATGACAACCAAACACTCGTGATTGACATCACATGCTAATCATGGAAATAGAATAAGAGAATATAGATATGGTCAAAAGCACTATGAGAGAAAAAAGAATTATAAAATGATAAGGTCAGTGAAACTATCAGAATTGCTGATGAATGGCCTGAGTCATACCTTGAATAAATTTTTAATATTAGTTTAGTTTTTGGTAGTTGGTTTTTAAATAGTTAGATGTGTTTAAATTGTTTAATGTAATTTTGATAATGAACTGAACTTTTTCGTCTAAATTGTGCTAAATATTGCTTGGATAAAAATATTATCTTTCGTTTGCCATAAGATAAAATAGAAGTATTTTACGTGTCCACATGTGAACATGTCTCACTTTACCCTTGGTGCGCTCGCGACATCTTGGAAAAAAATTTACGCCAGTAAATGATTTTTGTTGTTGTTGTTAAGGAGTTACCGAGGATATTATAAATGAATGTTGTTTTTATGATTGCATGTTGTTATAACTTGTGTGATAATTAAATGTTAGAGACGCAACTTACTGAAAATATTAAATCAATTAGGGTATTGTGTTCACTAGCAATTTATGAAAAGCTGATGATCGGTAACTTTCACCCATTTGTTGTATTTAACCACTTAAACTCACCATATTACCGTCAACTGAGACAATTGATGATTCTTTTTATATCAATAACCTTTATTTTCCGACGCATTTGCTTTCAATCTTTTAAGTTTATTATTGTATTTGAAATTAGGCACCCCGGATGTTTCGTATACACAGTTGGAAAGATTAGGAATGATAAAATGTAACAAATTTTTGCAGTTTAATGAGATATATAGGGTACAAAAGTGCATTCTGAAGTGAAAAAAGTTTATTTAATACCATGTAAAAGAAAAAAAGATTTTAGTACTGGTGCAGGAAAAGGTTTTATGAGTCTAATGACAGATCATAGGAATGCAAGAACAATTATAAAAGTTATTTTCAAAAGCATTTTCGAATTTTTTAGTAATATAAGAATTGAGCTATAAAATAATACGTGCATGGTCGCACATTCTCCATTTTTTATGTGGACGGCGATTTTCGTAAAGGATAAACAAAGATTAAGCTTTATGTTCATTTCGTGTGCCCGCCGAGGTTCCGCGGTGAGCATCTACAATTCACTGAAATGGATAGCAGTTAAAAATGTAAAAACGTGCGAAAGCCAACTTGAGGTGTCGTGTAGAAAAGCCCGTACAAATGCAGTTTTGTGCATAAAAAACAACAATGTTATGAATATATACTCAAACAAAATATAAACGAAATTAATGTCAGTGACTTTTTCTTTTTGCGGGCAGCAAACTTTGAGCTAGGCATTCCAGTAGATCGGGAGTGGTACGCTTCTTCACATGTTTGTATGTAAAACGAGTCTGGAAATGGGATTTTTGTGCAAGAATGCAGAAAATATACCTAATCATATATTTGCTGAGAAAACACACTCATTCCTTGAACGTAGAGTAATACAAAATTGTTGTTTCAATACAATATTTTTAGCGTAAGTAATTATAATTTAAAAACAATATATTAGAATCTATCGTGTTTTCATTAGCGAATTGCAAGAATTTGACGCAGATGCCATTAATGGGTTACTAAAGATTTCCGTTTTGAACGGAAGCATAACTGTAATGCTCTTCAACAATATGCGACTGAAAATGGTGGAAAAAGTTCAATTACTAAATACATACACTATAACAGAAAAGGTTATAAAACCCATACATTGTTTCGATTCTTCATCATTCTGTGAAACCACGGCTTTGAATAAAAAGAAAAAAAATATCATGTGCAAAATAGTGCAGTCAACAACACACATACAACATGTTTATCATATCCTTTTTAGTGAAATAGTCATCATTATTCAGTCCAATCATCGAACCGTAATAGCGTTCATCAAGAAAAACGAAAAATGGCTTACAATGAAAAATAAAAAATAAAATTGCAAATATTTCAAAGGTAACTCATAAAAATCACACAACTCAATGCCCACTAATATTAAACAATTCAGTAAAATATTGCCAAAATTCCAATCTAAGTAACGCCCATTCAAACTCGACAATCCTTAGGAAATGAATCAACTAAAATCTGAACAGAACATAACCAAATTAAGTTTGTACAACTATTTATTATTTTTTTCAATAATCAACAATCGATGCGCCATATCCAGAATAAAAGTGAAAGTATCCATTCAGCCGAATATGTTGAAATAAGAAATAAATAGGACAACAGTTCACAAATAAAACAGAGGCCATTCTAATGCAGTTTACTTTTAATGTTCACAGTCTTGAATGATTCAACTATATATAAATTTTTATACCATTATACTAAATAAAGACTACCATTCATTCGTTCAGTTTTGTATAAAATATCAAATTTCTGTAAAATCAACCCCATTTGGTAGCAAAACTTTTTACAATGAATACAATGTGTTATATAGAAATTTATATATTTTACTATCAATAAAATCCACTCAGTAGTCTAACAGTAACAGAGTATGGGTAGCAGCTTCAATTCATAAATCAAATACATGTTTAAAGGAAAATGCTTTCAATACCAAAGAAACAGTTTTGATGCCGCACTATACAAAAACGAAACCAAAATAAATTCACTCATTCATGTTCGTTACTTCTAAATTATCGTCATCAGCAGGAAACATTACCGAAATCGAAATGAAATACAGAAGAGCCGTGGGACCTAATATGCAACATCGAGTGAAGGAGTGAATTAATAATAAGGGTAACGTAATCGAACAAGGAGATATTATTAAAAGGGAACAAAATGCTCCGATGAAGGACAGGATTCAAGGACGGCATGATGTGTACATGATCGTAGGTATGCTCATTGTCATGTGAAAACAAATGTGTGGTCACCAGTTTTCCATTGTAATAATAGGCGTTTGTGTCAATTTCGATGATATAAAACGAGGACGGTTTCTATGGTAACCGGGGAAATATCAAAACCATAAAAACTTTACTGATTTTCTGGATCTCCTTCTAGAAGTTGCATAAGTGCCAAATCTGACTGGTTTAATCATGCACTCATGAGTTCATAAACCAAAGTTTTTAAAATACTTAGTTTTAAATTTTTAAGTTTTTGAAGACGTTAGTTCTGAAAATCAAAAATATTTATTTCATAAATTTGATAATAAAGGTTTCAAACGAACGTGTTGAAATATTCACTACCAATGTTTCAAACTAAAATATCATCCTTATTCAACGATGTGCTAATAATCAAACTATTTAATGACACTTTTTTTGCTGAGTGCCAACATACTCTTCATGAAAGTGAAATATGATTATTAAAGTTAATGTGCAGTAAAGCGCATTGTACTAGGTCTGATTATCATTAGCCGCAATTTGCCGCGCAAGAATATTTCTTTTTCGCTATTACTGGGTTCTTTTAGCTGCATAGCTTCCGAAATGTGTGGAATCATAATATATCTGTTTAATTATCATTATGTATGGATTTTAGTTCTGTAGTGTAAGTTGAAATAACACATAATTTATTGAAAAACCAAATAAGAATCTTTCTTTCAGATGTGTAAAAGTACACAAACGATGGTAACGGTTTTGTCATGATTTTTTTTTATTAACGTTCATATTCTGACGAAAGTTTGTGCTTGGTTGATAACTAATCAATAAAAACTTCAACCGATTGTAATAAAACTGAATATCACGAATCAGAAAATATTTTGTCAGTCAGTCAAACAAACCTGATTACGTAGACAATCACTTGATTTCATCCTCCTTTATAGCCGTAAGACCCGTTCAGCTGCCGAAAAAGGATGGGGATTCCAATTTCTCTCATTAGAAACCCACATTATCATGAAATCATTAGGCTCTCGGGGGCGTAAAACTTTTAATCTACTCGTACAAATTTAAAAGTGTCAAACAATCGATTCCTATATCTAATGTTGCTAGATGTTTAATCTATACCGAAAAGTTTATCTATGCCTGAGAGTTTGTCGAACGTAAAACTTTTTCCTATATAGTCATTAGTATTCTCACAGTGACAGAGCAAAATATTTCTAGATCGCAAAGTTGTGATTTATTTGAGATTTCTGTCTTTGATGCAGGAGACAGTTAATTCACTTTACGCCCAGAGTATGGAGCAAGAAGGATGAGGTCATCAACCAGCCGTGTAAGACAATGCCAACGGGGTTTCGTTGAAGAACGCGTAATGCTGGTTCGACTGGTCGCCGGGCGAACAAAGCCTATACACATTGAAAAGCCCTCTGCGCTTTCACAGCCCAGCCCCCTGGACGACTAACCGGGTTGTTGTTCATTGAGAAACCGTTCAGCTAAATCCAAACAGCATTTATAAAGGACACCCACCACGAGCTGACTAAGGATATATGTCGGCTGGAAAAAGTCTGGTAGCAGGGGAATCCGTTCGCGTTATAATCTTACTTTATTTATGCTGACACTCGATGTCATAAATTCAGGTCTTAGCAGAAGCTCACGGAGTGAATCCTCTGATGTTGGCTTTTCCTCCATAAGAGAAGGCAACCGATGCTTCCGTGCTTTGTCGTTCGCTAGCCTCTGTGCGGAGAACGGACACGGTTGGCAAAATGATCGGCGACTAGAGTGGGAAAGTATGTTTTAAGGAGGTGCTTGCTGATTTAAGTTTTACATATTGGGATGTGTATGATTCAAAATCAGCAGATAATATTTTCATCCAGCAATAGTACAAATTGGAGAGAGCTGTAGTGCTTCGTTCGAGGATGTCGTTGGTTGTTCGTTTTTCTAAATGAGTCTGTTCTCTATATTTTCAAATATTTTATATGTAACAGTAAACATCTGTCACGAAAAGCAATAAAAATTTGAATCTGTCAAGAATGGACAGGCTCGGTACAACATCGTTAAGGAATGCCGATGAACAAAATGCTTCAACTGTGGGTAGTTTTGTTAGTATTGATGACATAATTTTCATTATTTCAAGCAGAATTTCGAGGCCGAAAAGCGTGCAAGACTCAAACCTTGCACGACCGTGTTTGTCGAAACACATTGGCTACACTTCGATCGATGACGAAACTGACGTCATATTCGAATTTACGCAGCTTTCTGGTTAAAAGGTTTACATCACGACTGGAAGTGAGGTGTGCCGGGAAGATTCAAGTTCGAGTTTGCCGACAAGTTAGCAAAGAAGGCGATTTTTTAATTCAAGGTGAATCTGGGGAGGTGTGCTGCCGACAAGATCGAGCTGGTGAATCCTCCGAATTGCATGGAATTTCGACCATTCGAAATATATTGGGCAATTTCAAAGTCGCGACTACGGCGAAGCGGCAGGGCTATCAAAGATATCTAGAAAATGCGGGCAAATTGAGTAAATGCGCTTATTCCGTGTCCGTTTCTACTGTACGGGCATTGATGGGAAGGGTCTAGATTTCGTTCGAACTGAAGAAATGTAACCATCTAATGCGGTTACGTTGCAGTTTTAACAATAGTACAGTTCCGGGTTGGCGGTTCAATGCATATGGCGCTGGCTAGTTGCCAGTGGGAATGTAATGCCTAGAGTTTTCTTTGCTTACTATAAGGCAACCATGAGTGAATAAAGAACTACAGGTCCTTTTATGCGTACTTTTAGTTAGCCTATGGGAACTGTTGGAAAAAGAAATATAACTTCACAAAAAAGATAGTTAGTGGATAGTAATGTTTGTTTGATGTGACTAAGTTAATTTAGTTTCGTATTTTTAGATTTCACCAATGCTGTCATTTTAGTACCTCTAATCTATTGGATTTTTTCCGTTTGATTTATAGTGAGAGTGTATGACTATAAAGTGTAGACATTAAATAAAGTGTACTGGGCGACAAATGTATCATGTATACCATCATACTGACATCAGATGACTGATAAAACTCCATAGATTTTAAAGAATTTAACATATTACGTAAATTTCTGAAGACAAAGCTGTCAATCTCATGTTCAGTATAAAATTTGGGAGGAGTCGTTGGTTAGAAGTGAAGTTTCGCACTCAATGCATGTGTACTATGTGCAATCAAGAAGATCAAGGTGAGAATTGGTGCAGAAAGGAGTTTAAAGTCATTTGATTAAACGATCTGGCAGTCTACAGTTCGCGTCAAAAGAAAGCGATAATTCTCAACAGTAGAGGGTAAAGACCTTCTCGTTTTGCTCAAAGGCCGCTCGTAGTGTCAGTCTGATTTGCTATGAATACGTTTGCTAGCATAAGCTTTTCTGGAATAAAATCTGGGTTAAATAGACGATGGTTAAGCAATAAAGCTTATTCTTTTATTTATTATTGCATCTGAACTCGTTTGAAGTATTCATTATTGGCGTTCCTTTCAGTGGTGCTTTTCGTTTGTTGTCGTGTGTGATACCAGAAAATTTAAATCCGCAGGAAACCGAGATCTTGTTGTAGCCCTAACTATTAGTGTACATCATATTTTAAAGTGGGAGAGTGCTACGGCCTTAATATCCGTTTATCTTAGTATAAACTCGAAATATCAATGTATGATCATGAGTGTTAAGTACGTATTTATTTTTGAAATAAAACTTCTCTGCAAACATGAAAAAGTACTTAGTTTATCATTACGGCTGCAAAAACTAGAAAAATTTCCCGAACTTTTGATTTTGAGTGAGTCCAACTAATTAAAGGTGTAAAAAATCGATCACAACAACGTTGATGCTATTAAATTTGTCAAGAAATCGAATATTAAATTTGTCAAGAAATTGATGCTATTAAATTTGTCAAGAAATCAAGGAAAGGTAGTTCAAAATTCAAAAAAATTTGATCGATCACAAATCATTTAACTAAACCGATAGTTATTTTCGTACTAGATTAAATAAGCTATCGTTTTCTTTTCTTATTGACGATGCTCGAATCATCGGCATTTAAAAATTAAGTAACCGTCATTTAAAGTAACTCTCTATTTTTCTTTTAGTAGCCAGCTGCCTAGAGATTGACAGGCAAAATATTGTACTGCGATATTTAAAGATAAAAATTTTCGAAATCTATCAGTATAGTTCGGGTATTTTATGAATTATTGTGAATAAGTTGTCGTTTTCACTTTTGCAGATTATTTGTGTAGAATATTTTTCTTAGACGTCACGTTTTGAAGTACGGTCGAATCCCCGATTGGTTTAGAATCGATTGGCTTCCGCGCTGAGAATTTGAACTTTACATGATGCATATTATTTCTGAATGGAAATATTACGTCGTATATATAATTGGAAACATCGCAGAATAAGGCTTCGTCGTGAATCGGAATTTATATTATTTTTTAATTCCTTTTGGGTCGCGTGCAGATGTTTGTATAATTAGACCTCATTTTCAGTCCAGATGGATCCTTATCATTTCACCACACTGCTAACATCACCGTATTACACTTTTTTGGGATACTTGGGATGGTGAAAAAAAAATCCTCGGTCACCAATTGAAACCAATGTTGAGCTAACATTCCTTCCTTCTTACTGTTTTTGATCACATCATGCTTTAAGTCAGCTCAGGTTGTTGAGCAAGAATTACTACTCAAAAATAAAGGGTGTTTTTTGAGAGCTTGCTGATTTAAAATAAAAATAGAAATGGTTAATTTTTTTGTATTTGGTAGATAATTTCTTAGCATTTAACATTTAAATATGATTTCGGGCATATAGCCGCAACGACTATTTTTCACAAAGGTCCCATTTTCGACCACTTTTTCAAGCATTTGAGGGCGTATTTCAGCAATGACACGTTGAATATTAGTTTCCAAAGTATCAATCGTTGCTGGTTTATCCACAAAAAAACAATGACTTCAGCGGTTAATTTCACGAAAAAATGTTTTCATAGAAATGTTTTTTTCAATGAGTCGATTGTTTCGGGCGCAGTATGATAAGTGGTACCATCCTGTTTAGCCCAAATTTCGTCCTCATCCATATCTTGAAGATTTGGCAACAAAAATTCATTGTTCATGTGTTCTACCGTGAGATGAATGTCAAATATCCCATCATGCAATGTATATATGTATGTATGTCGTCATAGCGAATCACTGTTCTGATGCTTACAAAGTTTTGGTTCAGAAACACCAGTGAGCCATGTGCCCTACACCACATTCTCATACCCCATTGCCCTTGAACTGGTTTTTATTGGTGATTAACGATGAAGCGCTACTAGTATTCTCAATGAAAATGGTGGCAACGGAAGTTCATTGAGAAGTCTCATTATAGTTTAAAATAATTTTATAAAAGCCGAAAACGAAGCAAAGAAGTTTTTCCAGGAAAAATTTAGGTGATAGCAACGTTAGAGATATGAAAGCAAAATTGACGTAGGATGCTGGTTTTATACTAGTTAATTTATTGTAGCTGATATTTGAAATTTTCAATTTTCTATTTGAATTATTTTTGAAGCTCAGCTCGTTTGAGGCTTTGGAGATCCGGAAAAGACTATTTATTACATAAATTTGAAAAATATCATATATTTGAAAAATAAATCAAATATTTGATATAATGCATTCCGATTTACTCTGTGTTATTGTAAAACTGTCAACAATTATATAAACAGAAGAAGAAGAATAATTTTGATTGATCGTCGAACTCAATTGAATAGTTTCGTATTAGATCAGTTGATCGATGTTAATGTATGTGTACCATGTTTTCTGTCAATTGGTAAAGAATTGAAAAATTCAGCTAAGTTCCCTTTCAGTTTAACAATTTAAATTTTCTAATTTCTGTTTTGAATAAATATTTCAACACATCCTGAAAATTCGTTTGTGAAGTTGACGCCAGAAATTACAAAAGGACAATTATAACTACCAATTCTATATACATCAAGCACGTATTGTCGAAAACTTCCACTCCTATGAAATCTCTACCTGCAGAGCTTTTACAGAACGACTTAAATCAAATTGTAGCTCTATTCAAATTTCAACATGCACATACATTTAATGAACTAGTTGGCGGTTCATATAAAACTGTTAATTTTCCACAAGCTGTAAACTGCCATGCAGTACAAAAAGGAGTTTTATCATTTTTGCTTGACAAAAGCTGGAAGATTAAGGTGAATTTGATGACAGTAGAGGTTGTAAATATATAATTTTATAAACTGTTAAGATAAGTTAGTTGTGATTTTGCACTATTTAACTTATATGAAGAATTCGGAACACACAAGCTCAGATAAATGTCCTAATGAAAATCTGAATAAGCATAAGTGCAATTTATACTGACAATAAACATTCAATTTATTTAATCAAGGATGAACATACCATAGCCTAAATAATCAGTTGTCGTTAACAGACTTCGGTGTTTGATATGCAGAACAAGAATAAATTTATAGTATAAAAATTATCAATCGAGTATCCAAAACCTAGTTCTTTATAAATAAACACAGATTCAGTATGCCGCAATTGTATGTCAATTTGTTCATCCGCAGCCCACAGTTTCAAAACGTTGAAGATATTCGAGAAATGTCTTTGCTTGGTAGCGCATTTTATGTCTTGGAATAAAAAGTATGGAATAACTCACGACGGCAAATTGAGTTTCGACGGATTCATAACTGAAACGCAAAGGCGGTCCACATTTAATAGCCGTTCGGTGACGCTTGGTATCGGTAATTCATAAAATTTTATGCACCAACGTTCATGCGGTCATATTCTGCATCGTGTTTAATAAAAAACGATGTCGATGGTGGTAGTCTTCTGCAGAAAGAGAAAGTTTACACAGTTTACATTTCACTGAGTATTTAAAAAAAACTGTGCTGGTGTCGTGGATTTGCGATTTTCATGTTACACACTATGTTATACGAAGCCATGAGTTGAAACTTTCTCTGTGAGATCTCGTTTTGTTTGTATGAATCTTTTCTGTTTTGCGTTAACAGTTTGTCATTTTACAAATAGATTTCTAAAACTTTTTTTTTCTATACAATACAAATAAGTTTTTAACTTCATAAACAAAACCGAAAATATCTAGTAAAGCTAGACTAGACTTGACTATCAGATTGGTTTCATCACAACAATCTGCTGCGTGAATACTTGGCCTCCCAATATTAAAAAAGTGGGGCTCGGGTAGCAAGCAGGAAAATTAATAAAAAGAAGGTGGTGGTGATCGGAAGTACAATCACAAACACAAGATGATACTTCTCATTTGCACAGCCAGCATACGCTCGCTACTTTCGTACGAAAATGAACAAACGTGAAAATGGTGACACAACACACGTGAATTCAGACAAAACGTAAATGCGAGAAAAGAAACCAGTCCAACTAGACGGGATTTGGAGAAAAATAATCCGGGGTGACATAAATGGGTTGCAGGATGGGAGAGTGAGATATATCGATCTCATAACGTTGCAGGAAAAAAAACAAGAAGAAAACAGTGGGTGATGTGTGATGCAGTGGTGGATATTGGATAAATCGGCAGCGAAGTGAGAATGAATCGAAAAAAATGTTGCACAAAAAAAACCGGAAACGAAGGATGGAAATGATAACAAAGTAAAAAAAAAAAACACACAAAAAGAAAACCAGTTTGCTTTTCCTTTATTAGTATGATTGCATTGCATTGCACTCTTATGGGTGTACGACACTATATAAATCGGTTGTGACAGATTGCTTAATTGGTTAGTAGACGTGGATGGATGGATGGAGGGGTTAGTAAGCGTTTTTTTTGTTCTTATCAAAGATTAGCGTAAAACGGTTGACATTCAGATAGTGAGATGACTATTAGTTCCTAATATCAACGGGTGTGTACATCGACTTTGAATCTCATGAACACTGTGAAGATGTGATGTGGGGGATTGAAAATAACTCTTGTTAAAATGAACCATACTAAAGTATAAATTAAATAAATTAACAAAACTAGTACTAATACAATTAAATAAAACCTGATACAATACTTGTAGGACACGAATGAACTAGTTCCAATTTGAAATCTGTTTGTCTATACTTAAGATGAATTTTGGAACAGTAGCAAATCGTAAGTCGTGAAATCCTATAGGTGACTGTTTGAAGTAAGTGATTATAGATATTGGAGAGAAGTTGAAACACGTGATAGTCAAAACTTAACATACAACAGAATTACAATTCAATCTCGGTGTCGATGTATGTAAGCTTTAATAAACGTCAATCAGCTAGTTGAAAAATTGGAATAACAACTCGGTTATCTTTCAAACGATATCGTATACCTATTTCGAAGCTAAAAGTATATTTATTCCAGACGGACTTGGTGAATTGCTGTACTGAAAACTGCTGCTCCAACTGCACAGATATTTTTTTACAGCCCAAGATGTGCATGAATGTTTTTGTGCGCCTGCAATGCGATTCCTTTTCCGTTCTGATTCTCGTTGATGAGCTCAGTAAGCAGCATAAAAACTTCCACTTGGAATTAACCACCTTCAATTTAGGTTCAGCTTTCATTCACCAGTAAAGATAAATATCGCGTGCCACCTTTCGGGTTGTTTTATTGGCTGTGGTGAAGCGGTATGGTCGATTGATTAATGGTCTTTTCGTCATCATTTTTTATGGTTTTCGTGTGGCACTTTTTCGATAGCAGAAAACAATTCGGAATCCTGGCTACAAATAGCTGATTGATGCTCGTTCAGTTCCGGCTGTGATCGTCCAAAAGTACTAATTAATTGATAGCTACGTGTCATTTTTTTTGCTTAGTGGTAGAGCAGAATGCTTTAATTGATATATCATAGCAATGAACTTAACGAATACTAGAATTACGGTTCATTCAACTGTAGAAGTTTTGTGCTAACAACGTATTATTATAATACTGGATACAACTTACTTGCGCCTCTATCATACCATATTGATAAACAAGCTTGTAGAATGGTTTGGTCAGTTCCAGCCGTAATCGGGACACATTTCATAATAACAAAAATCGAACTGAGGAAATCATTTGTGCATGATTTTTAGAGTGCGATTAAGAGGTACATCTAAATCAATTGCTCAATTCCAAAGTAATGGAATTTTGATCTTAAAATCTTATGTATTAGTTTTTGTGGCAATAGCCAATAGAATCAGACCAATTCAGACATTCTCAAGTAAAACAATTTAGCTTGCTGAAGCATCTGAAGGAAACAATTCAAAATTACATTCAACGAGGATGTTTTTTGAAGGTTTATTTTTTCTCTCGATTGTAATGAATAGAAATAGTTTCAAATGTATGAGTTTGAGGAGTTGTATTTGTGAGTGAGGTTAGTTTGCAACTGAATAAATTCTTTACAAACAAGTATGTACCAACAAATCCAAAATGGACTATCTAAAACCTAAGGTTTCTAGAACGGACCAAAACAATTTACTGTTACTGGATTTCCACTCAGTATGAATTCAAAGTATACGATAAAGAAAATCTGCATCTGTTCATTATGTTGGACTGTGTAAGCTTTATCGAACAAGCTTTTGCTCTACCACAACAACGGTCGATTGGAATTGTGCCGCGGGCGTTCATGCTGAAGAAATTAATTAAACTTTAAAAACTTTATCGTAACGATATAAAATCCATATCATAAACAACAGCAACCATTCGGAAAGTTCAATTTGGAAAGATAAATCCTTCGAGCATATTTACAAACATACAGTTTTTTTACCGCTTTTAAAATTCATTTACTCTTTGTCTTTGGAATATAACTATTTTACGGGCTATACTATACACATACCATATCAATCTTAATTAATCATTGATCATAGATAGGATTAAATTTATTCAGTATCTTTGGAATAACTACGGGCTATAAACTATTTCGTTCATTTGTTTCTTTAGTCCTAAGTGCTAGTTATTGTCGTTACCACATTATATCATACATGTTAAAATCGATTTTCTTCCATGTCTCGTAGTCTCGGAAGTTTTGGTTTTGCTACGCATTATGCTACAAAATAGCATCGAGGAACGTACCATGTTTGTAGCACCACAGGATTAACAAGTAACGTCGATTCGTACCGATATGTTTGTAGTCTAGATAGGTGGAAAAGTTCACGGTCCTGCTAACACTCGTATTCAAGCACAAGCTCACCGCGCTGTTTGTGCGATTTAGAGACGATTACTCGATGTGGGCCGTAACCTCCGAGGAAAGTAGGATTAGCATTTCCGCCCGCCTGGGAGAGCTTAGCCGTGGTACGGCTGAACAGCCGGGAGCTTGTCTGTAAATCTTTGTGATTGAAATCATTTGTGAAGCTGTGTGCCCGACTCCTCGCCACTCCCAGCTCGTTAAAATCGTGGTTGACGCTGACGTCTTGCGTAATTTCCCCGCTTCCACCGTTAGGATCATCAACGTTACCGTAGGCGTCTTCCTCATCATCTTCATCATTATCATCATCATCATCATCATCATCTTCAGCGTCATCGTCATTATCGATATCTTTCAAAGGGGCACCGGAGTCCACATCGTCATTAAATTCGTTTTCATCATCATCATTCGTGTCGTCGTCTGTATCCTGATCATTAGCGGAGATATTGTTTTGGAAAATTTCGCTGTTACGGTGTGCGTTACCGTAATGAAATGATTGATTTGGGAAATATTCCAGTGAGGAATCATAATTACTATCGTTTGTAGCGAAGTTTCCTCTTTTGTTGAAAACCGGGTTGAAACCACCCAACGCTGCAGCTCTTGTGTTTTGATAGTGCTCCAGATAATCTGCTTGATATGTTAAATCAGCCTCAAGTGTCGGTTGCCTATGGTGGTTTTGATGGTGATGCTTTTGTTGATAATGACGTTGCAGCCGACGTTGATTGTTTTGCTGTTTTGGAATGCGTGATTTTCGTGCGAACTGACGAGGTGATGAATCAGTGTAAAAACTTTTGCTATATGATTCTTCTTCTCTGTGCGTTTGAGGCAGCTTTAGAGTTGATGCATTATGAAAATCACCCTGAGAGATTTGTTGGTCCTGGTTGTGTGATCCCTCTGCGATAAGCGAATGTTTCGAAAAGCATCTTTGATTTGGATGAATTCCATTATTGGCATGCAGCGAAAAGTGACTGCTATCGTCTAGTGACAACAGATTCTGATTGCCTTCGTTTGCTTCGGTTCTGTTGTTGATTCTGCCCTTCGAGTGGTGTCTTGGAGAGTACTCGACAGCAGCTTGCTGGTAACACCGAAGCGTTTCCTCTGGCGTGCGAATCAACTTCAATTTTTGCATTTTATTGCCACTTGAAATATTGCCACCGGCGCTAGATGAGGGTGCACTGTAAACGGAAGCATAGTCACTGCTGCTGAGCGAACTCGAAGTGGTATTACTCCTGCCACTTTTTTCGCAAACCGTGGGACGCGCATCACTGAGTAGGTCCTCGTTCACGATAGAGCTGAAGTCATTTTCCATTTTAATAAGACTAGCTAATTTTGTTTGATTAGTTCTACTGGTAGTGGTAGTGATGGTGTTATTTTTAAGCGTTTCATTGTTTACTACTTTTCGCCCAGTCCATGCTCCATTCGGCAGGATGAGGTTCTGCGTTCTTGTGTTATTAGTTTGTGGTATCAGCAATGGTGCGGTTGTGGTTGATGCCGTCATCATCATCTGGTCTAGAGTTTTGGAACATGACTTAGCGCGCTTATGACTGTGTCGGGAGTGAATTGGTCTTGGACCAATACGTAATTGCTGCTCTTGTTGATTGTTGTCAAATGTTTCGTTCAGGAATGTGTCCAGATAGGTAAGGTTTCTCGTTAGATCCAGTTCAGACTTGTAACTCTTATACACAGTTTTATTACTGAGGCTGGACTTTTCGTTTTCTTCGTACTTATGCGTGGCTTTTATTAAATCATCCAAATTATAGGAACTGATGTGGTGGTTTCGCTTGTCCTTCGTGCCAGCACCAAGAAGCTTACACTTTTGACCCAACTTCAAGATTTGTGATTTTGCTCTGGTAAAATATTTTCGCTCATTTCTTTGCCACTGCGGTGAAAGCGTCACTAGCTGGGGCTGTGGTATTAGCGATTGTGCTCGCTCTTCAAAGTGGGTAGTTTTATTGGGATAATTAAGATTTATATTTTTCAACTGAGGCATGTTATCCGATTTCTTGCGAGTACCAAACGGGAAGCGGAACAAATCGGTGCTTAGCTTCGGTCCACGCTTATTTACTGTCCTTACTTCACAGCTAGGCTCTGAGTAATCCGAAGGGAAATCAAGTTCTGGCTGAGCATAATCCTGGCGTTTGAAAAAGCGTGTAGGTATGGCACTTTTACTTCTTGCATCATTGCTGTTGCTACTACTTGTACTCACTATCCCGTGCTCCTCGTTCGATAGGCCCGTTTGACCGTTATTGCTCTCCCGGCGACGATTCTGGCACGAGATATTGGATTTTCTTCGAGTGTGTTTCTTGGAGTATCGGCTTATAGTGTTACTACCGTATCGATGTATGTTTTCATAATTGTTTTCTATTTTCCTGGACAGAGTCTGGTTGCTATCCGTCCCCTTACTCAGATCATTCACAACAAACTCCGCTCGACTCACGGGAACTATTGAGTCGTTATCAAATATTTCCGACCGGCAAAATTCATCACTATCATTGTTGTTATCTTTACTAGTTTCACCACGGTGTGATAACGATAAACTTTTGCTATTGTAATTATTGAACACATCCGACACTCTTCCGTTCTCTCCTTCCACTTCCGTTTGCTTGTACTCAGCAGGCAGATCGGACTGTTTTCCGGTGTCACCGAAAGGATTCAAATCATGTGTCTCCGACAGCTTCCGTTTCTTTTCCGACCGTCCCGAGAGCGGTTCGAGTGGGTTCCCATTCAGATGATAGATGCCACTACTGGAGTTGGCCTTAATTAAATTTCCTTTCTTTAACCTTCCCACGCTTTCCATATTGATAGACGCTTCCGCAATGGCATTGCATCCGTTATTATTACTATCATTGTTACAATCTTTACTTGGAGACGCAACAGTCGAACGGTGTTCACCCGGACCCACCCTATTTGACCTTGTCAATATTAACGAGTAAGATTTTTTAAAGTTAGATTTAATTAAAAAATTGCTCTTATCTATCTTACCAAGAAATCGATTAAATCTCTCCATACTATAATCACTTACTTTGAACAATCGAATGTTACCGTCATTAGTTTCATTAGCGTTATCAATGGTTTTCGCTTGAGACTGATAGCTATCGCTCTTAACGATTGGTTCCGTATAACCGAGTCGACTGGGAGCACCAGTAGAGTCGGATTGAGCAACCGGTTTATCGCAGTGAGGAGAATTATTCGGACTAGCACTACCGTTACTGCCGGAGTCCGCTAAGTGTTCTTTTACCGTATAATCAGTCTCACTAGTGGGTGCCTGCTAAACCCTTGTTGGTGGTTGTAATATCATAGCAGCCATTCGTACCTTCATAGCTTCCGGTGAGCCTGGGGTTCCGTTTTGATGGTGATGGAAACCGGTCGGGGTCGTATAGATGGAATCGAGCGGTGGAACACTGGTACTATCGGATCGCGATTTTAGATCCGCCTTTTCACTGCAATGAGACGAACAGAGAAAAAGTATAAACAACAACGTTCTAATGTATTTTCACTTGAGTTTTCTCTTCTTGGGCTAGTAGCCGTCTATGAGTAGGGCTTATGAGAGTTTTGCAATTGAAAACTACAATGTTGAGCATTAATAGCAAGTCGAGACGAAATAAGTACACAACTTGGATCCAACAGTATAAAGGCTATGGGAGAATGTGACTTCCGCTCAGTGGCTGGCGACAGAATTTTTAAAAGAATCGCTAAAAGGCACACTCGAAACAACTTTCCCTTTCAAAGATCGTTCGACGCAAAAGTGTACGGCACGAGAGAACAGCAAAAGCAACGGAAATGGATTTCCTATGTGCGAAAAATGTATAACTGGAGCACTTCTCTGGTAGAACTTTTACAATTCGATGTAGGTATTTATGTTAATTATTCCCAGAGATGTGCTATGTCTCGCGAAGCAGTAGCAATGTGTTTGTCGTTGTTGAATTTGCCTGGAGAATTGAGGTTTAAGGCTTCACTCTGTTTCATGACCGGAAATGAGGAGTATTTTGCTAATGGAATTGTGTACTAATGACATATTTGTGTGCTACAATGAGACTCTTCAACATCGAGAAAAATGTTATACTTAATTGTTACCTAGCGTATTGGTAACAATTTCATACAACATGAATGCAAATGAGCGAGGCCAATGTATTTTTAAGACAGGGATAATTGTTGGAATGGTTTAAAAATGCATTTCGTTCCTTTTGTTTTAACGACGTTCCATTAACTAAAAGCAGGAGGATTTAAACACCACAATAGCTCTGACCACTGACGTTAAACTTGAGCATTTAAAACAAATACAAAACAGTTAACTCAAATCTCAATGTATTTTTCCCAAATCATAATTTCTGTGAGTGTTCATTAATATAACTTTGCAATCTGGTTTTCGTTCATTCGTTGCAAATAAACTGATTTAACCAAGGGGAGAGTCGCTTAACACAAACTATATTGTGCCTCTAAAAAACACGTGAGTCTAAGTGTGCCACGCTGTGCTCCATGAAACAGCTACTTATCAAAACTGAGCCCTTTGTGTGACGCAACTGTGCAACTGTATGAAAACGAAAGTGCCAATATTGACAAATGCACCAACGCATTGTGTTAATGTGTGATTGGCACATTGTTCTAAGCGTCCTCCCCTTGGATTTAACTGTATATCAATGTGGAATGTGCATACTAAAATACTTTTTGCCATCCATATCCTGGACACAAACTAGCAATATTTCAATCCAACACGAAATTCTCATTGACAACTCATTTTGTTATTAAAATCAGAAAATTTGTTTCTATTTATCTATCATCATCATTACTGAAGGACAGCACATAGAAAACCAACATGAAATTGGTTCTATTAACAAGTTTACTAGCCAAAACTCATGAGAAGTGTCAAAGCAAAACAATCCATTAAAAAGTTAAAATGGAACTGCTTGAAACTGCTTGCAAATTGTTTTGATGTTTTTCGCATGTGTTACGATATATCCATATATCAATTTCTAAACCGATATGTAAAAATGATGTAAACTCTTAGTGGAAAGTGTATTTATTCAGAATTGTGCCTTAGCTAAGAAATGACACGTTTAATTGGTGAATTCAACTAAAAAATAGCCGTTT
The DNA here is from genome assembly GCF_030247185.1 of Malaya genurostris. Lineage (NCBI taxonomy): Eukaryota > Metazoa > Arthropoda > Insecta > Diptera > Culicidae > Malaya > Malaya genurostris. The sequence goes on along the minus strand of NC_080571.1, from coordinate 122,216,474 downwards.
TAACAAATGAATGAAAATTAAAAAATCTAAATTAGCAAAAGTAAGATTTTTTTAGTTGCCTCAAAAAATAACTAGCTAAAATCAGAAAATCAAAAAAAAAATCGCCGAAATGCTGATTTCGGTCTTTCCGTGTGCGTGTGATAAATATTGTCACTCACTTTTCTCGGAGTTGATTTAATCGATTTGCACAAACTCAGATTCAAATAAAAGGTTTTATGGTCCCATACAAAGTTCCTGAATTTCATTTGGATCCAAATTCCCGTTCCGGAATTACAGAGTGATATGCACCAAAAAAGTGAAATAAATGTAACTCACTTTTCTTGGAGATGGCTGAACCGATTTTCACTGTCTTAGGTTCTACTGAAAGGTCGTAAGATGCCATTAGAATATTACATTATTTTCATTCGGATCAAACCCCTGGTTTCGGAGATAGGGTGCTTAGTGTAAAAATGTCAGTTTCAAGAATTTTTTTTTCATGAGCTACCTCTTTATTTTGGCTAGTGAATTTCTCTAGTTTGCATACCATGAGAGTCTGTAACCAAATAAACCATTTATAGTCCCAAATTCGGATCGCCATAGAGAATCTAAAAAAATGTAGTTCACATTATACACGGTTGAACCGAATGTCATAATGTCAATATCCGACATTCGGTTCCGGAAGTACCGACAAAAGTAATTAAATGTGATAAAATGGAGATCACTTCACTTTCTCACATATGATTGAATATATTTCCACTAACTAAAATTCAAATATAGTATATCAATGTAGAAGTATTATGCAATAGAAATCATTAAAACTATTCAAACTTGTAGTATTTCGGGTAATTTCTGCTGTATTATATAGAAGAAAATGAATAATATAAGAAATGTAGTATTACACCACTAGGTAGATTAAAACAGGTTTTATTACAAAGAAAACACTAGAAAGAATTTAGAACAAACAACTATACCTGATATCTGCTATAATGAGAACAGATTAACAGATATGGCATGGAAAATGTATACGTGACCTTTAATTTGAATCTAAGTTTGTGTAAATCGGTCCAGCCATTTCCGAGGAAAGTTAGTGCAAAAAGCTTACATGCACTCATACGCACATACATACACACATTTTGCGTACTCGACAAACTGAGTCGAATGGTGTATGACACTCGGCCCTCCGGGTCTTGATACAAAAGTCGGTTTCACTGTCATAACCTTTGCATAACCTGTCATAACCTTTCTATATGAGAAAGGCAAAAAGAAAAATTCTTTTAAATTTGGCTCAAAATTGTTTCAATTTGTAGGTTGTGTAAGTTCCTTGTCAAACGAACGGTTCCGAAAGTTCCGGAAATAGTGGTCAAAAGTTCAAAAATGAAACTCTCCATTTTCTCAGAGACGGCTTAGTCGATTTTCACAAATTTAGACTCCAATGAACGGTTTTACGGTACTTCTTCAGGGTGAGACGTGTTTAAAATGTATACCGCCATGTAGAGCTAAACTACAAAAGAAAACGACGAACTCCTATAAACTTGACTCAAAACTTTTTAGAAATTGGAAAGGCTGCGCTGGTATATGTTTAAACAAACTTTCTTGTTCTTGTTCATGTTCAAATAATAGTTTTTTTTCAAGAATCCATTAGTACTATTCATGAAAATATGAGTTATAGGAGAAAGGCATCCTTATACCGTTAAAACAGTATTTTTCTTGTAAAAATAAAATAAAATAATTTGCTAACTATCAATTGTTAACAGAATATTGACTTCATAAATATTTGTAAACGGCATTCTCATAAAACTTTAAAAAGTACCCAACTTCACTAAATTTTTTTTTTCGATGGTTCAGAATAATTACTTAACGTAACGAATAATTAAGATAAAAATAGTTTTTAGTCGGGTTATTAGTCACTAAAGAAAGTGCGAATTTTTATACGCAATAAATATTTCAATTAAAATAGTGAAAAAAAATAAACCAAATTACCCATCTTTTCGCCTATGTATAAGATAATTTTCAAAAATTGTCTTAAGTTTTCAGATCATTTTTAGTTTGTATCAAGAAATGAATTCAACGGGAAGCAGTTGTACCGTAGAACGATTCATTAAAACTTTTTATTAAGGTATTTTCTTTCACTAAAAGTTATATTGTTTTAAAATAAATTTAAATGACTTCTGATTTTTTACGAAAAATCAGAAATTAACCACGCACTCGAGTAGGGTTATTTTTGACAACGATTACAACAACTACTCGACAGTAAAAATTAAACAAAACGTTAATACTTAACCGCAGAATGGTTAATCTGCTCGAACACTATCAGTAGTTTTAATATTTAGAACTGGATATGATATTGTAACACTATCAGCAACTGATAATATCAACACTGTTCTAGATGAAATCTTAGAGTTGTGTTTTGCTTTCGTATTTTTAATGTGCTGAACTCGCGCAATACCGATTGGTTATGCAAATCAGTAGTGAAGAATTGAAAATCATTTTGTGAAAACGATGAAAAGTTCACATGCATATAAATTAAACGTTTTCTTGGTACTAATATTGTAACTGAGAGCATAATAGAACATGATTAGACTTCATCATGAATGTTTAGTAGAATAATAAGCCACCATTTATCTTCAAATATCTGCGAAAAATATCGTAGAACGGCCGTAGAATGATTCGTCCTATTTTTTTGCTTTTAGTTTTTGAAATAGACAGCATATTGAGTTTGCATTCGAGCACTAAAATTTGTGATAATGGCAATAACTACGGATCATTCCATATTTATTCATGATTTGCTGGTTGCTAAGAAAATCATGTAAACTCCGATAGCAAAGCGTTATTTGGAATCTATGTGACTTTTACGTAACATTAACATGAGGATTTTTTGAGTTCATCAACGCAATTAGATTGTTTATCGTGACGTTACAAATGAACAAGCATTCATCCTTGACAGTTCAGTGGCACAGTTTACAAATAAGCTTAAACAAAAATCAAAGAACACATCTTAAACAATAATCTTTACACTTTGCAACTAGTCACTTTTATTTAATAAATTTCAAAAACAAACCGTATCCAATCGTGAACAAATGTTTTAAAACTCTATTTAGGCGATATGGACTGTGAATGGTCTCATCCTATTTGTCAACAGACAAACAAAAAAATCTCTGTTTACAACCAGTACTGCTGAACTGTCAAAATGTGTTCATCCGATTGAGGTTAGCAGTGACGGTAAAAAACATAATGAGATTTTGAACGATGACGACACAAATGAACTGTCGATGAATCTTTGACAGCTATCGGTGGTTTGTTTTCACAGGAACGACAAGGAACATGATGGTATGATGGGAGAATAACATGGAACAGAATGGAATGATACAGAATTAACATGGTAACAAACCACTGATTGCTGCCGAATGATGTTCATCCAGATTATTTTGGGAGGTTATGTCATTTACGTGCAAAACTAAAGAGCAAGGTTACTATCAGAGTGCAAGTGTCACGCAAAGCGTCAAAACGCGCGTGTGAGCTAGTTACAGTAGATCACAGCAAACCTGTCAGTATAACGCATTGAATCGATTCGCTTCGCTCCGCGTTCCGCACTCACTCTGACAGCTCTCTAAGGTTACTGTCAGGGTGAACGCGATTTGCGAAGCGAGGCGAAGCGTTTTGATGTGATGCACTGTTATCGCATCGCGTTCACTGTGACATGTTTCCTTTGATCAAATGTTACAAGCTTGCACGCGCGACTAGACGCTTCGCGTTCCGCGTTCACTCTGACATCAACCTAAAGCTGTGAAACAGTTTGATGCGTCGTTATCGCGTCGCGTTTTCTCTGGCATCTTTGATCTGAAGTTGAAATTCGCCATAAAAAAATTCTATGATTAACAATAATTTCCCAAACGTCGAATAGTAGTCGTAACAAATGATGAGCAGGAGCGTTAAAATTTTTAATGTTAAATAAATTTTCATATTAATATATCGTTGTAAATATAAAGAGATTTTCTATATTTCTCACATTAAAGTAAATTCGTAATAAATGTTGTGACTAATAATTGACTATTTTGCAGTTATCTAGGAGCCACATTGCATGTTTTTCGAATAGCTTTATGCTTTTTCATCCGGAAACCCTAGTTATAAATATGACAAGCCGTGTTCTAACCATGACACCTTTATGCTCATGCTCATTTCCCGTGAATGAACAATAAACAGTATATAAACATTATCACATCAATCAGATCGTTTTATGTTGCGACCAGCAAGAATGTGGTGAGCATCAAGGGTGATGTAACTTCTGTAACACTTCACCATTCAACTTCCATGAAAATAAATACCCAAACGATATGACAATACAGCCTCGATGGTGAAGGGAGGATACTGGGTAAGTGATGATTTTTTGCAATCGAGTAAGCGGAATATGTGAACCAAAATCATATTTCTGCGGATACATCATTGTGTTATGTATCCATACAGACGCGTTATCAGACCTCTAGCCGAGCGCGCGTATTAAACCATGTTACCCTACATATGCTTATGATGTTTATTCTATTTTCACTCCCTTCTTCTATCTACTACATTTCGAGTGTATGATGACACCGATGAAGCTGTTGATGATGATGTTGATGATACTTATGATAAAAATCCTTCTTTTTTGTCCTCCGCTTCGGAACACTAAAAAGCGCCAGTCATAAAAAAATCGTTTGCGAGCGTTGCTATCGTCTACGATGAAGCTAATATATGCACACATATTGTTGGACTGATCTTACACTTTCTTCGTTCTCATCAAAATAGTGAGAAGATTTCGCTTTCGGGCTTTACTTGGTAATTGCGTTGGTGAGCTTTGAAATTGAGAAGATATTAGGAATTGGATAGATCAAATGCACCTATTTCCGTATATGTGATAGTTCATTGATGTTTCATTCACTGTGCCTATCTCTCTTTGTAAATCATTACAACAAAGGTTCAACTCCGACAACTCATTTATCTCGAAATATTACTATCCTTGTTATACCCGTATGCTCTAACTTTACGATTAATTTCACTCATTAGACTCTGCACAGTGTTTTCATTAACGTGTCTGGAAGCTTTTTCCCACTTTTTCGCAACAGTTCTCTCATTATTTGCCTGTTCTTTCGATTCCTTAAGATTTCGTTTCACAATAACCCAATATCTTTCCATAGGACAAAATTCGTTTCACGATAACCCAATGTCTTTCCAGTGGACAAAGAGATTGCAGTTTTTTTTTGGAACAATACTGATATTGTTTCCGGAGCGTTTTTATCACGACGGTAAGATGCCAAATCAGTCCAAACCTGAACCGAAGTTGTGTGCTTTTGTATGAATAGTTGACGTAAACTTGTTGGTTAATGTACCTGTAGCCAGTGTTGGCATTATCATACTCAAAAAATCAGAAAATCGTTTGATTTTGATATTGGGGTAGTATTACAACCTTCGATAGGTGCCGCGAAATCATCAAAAAAATTTTAAACTGCTTGCAGTTTGCTTTAACATTTGTTTTATCATCCATAATTACGCAGTCTTATTTTGTCAAAAAATTGTCGTACAGTTCTTTGTAACGGTTTCGAATTGGTTTCCTGTAACTAGTTATTGTTTGGGGTTTTTATTAGCTATGATGTTTTGATCTTTTTGCCTTTCTCATATAGACAGGATATGCAAACCGACTTTTGAACAGAGTGTCATATACCATTCGACTCAGTTCATCGAGTACGCAAAATGTCTGTGTGTGTAACGTTATTTTGCACTATTTTTTTTTTCTAGGAGATGGCTGAACCGATTTTCACAAACTTAGATTCACAGTTCGCTTTCACATCTCATCCAAGTCAGTCGATATAACAAAAGCGCTTACGTTCGGGACGGAAGAAACCAAGTACAGTTTTGTGTAGTGAACAATAGAACGACCTCGAAATGAGTGAACCAAACGAACAAAAGCTACCGCCGACTTCCGGTGAAACCCTCAACGAGTGAACACGTCGTATCATGTTAGTGCGGTGAAAATTCGAGTATTTCGCGAGAAAGAAAGGATTTTCATCCATACTTCGGTGACTCCACGTTGTCACATAGCGAGAGTTTCACTTGTAGTCCAATGAAAAGAAAGTCCATTGGACTATAAACGAAAACTAACTGGCAATATAGCTAAATCGCTAAATCGCTCTCAAGTGAGCTGATGCCACCAGAAGTGAAGAAGAAGAAAGCTACCGTCGACACGAAAGAATACTATTGTTGTTGACTTCAGGCAGTGCAAAATTCGAACTTCGATACGAGAACTTGAAAGTTTGCTTAAGGAGCAAATGCAACTTGACATTAAACGTGTGCATTTACTTCAATGCAATAAGACAAATAATGTTGTTTACACCCAGTTTTATAAAGAGTTGGATGCAATTCAATTCGCAAAAGAAAATAACAATGTGCACTATGTGGAGCACGAGAACATTAAGTACAACATAACAGTATATATGGAAGATAGTGCTATAGAAGTGCGTGTGCATGATCTTCCCTCAAGCGTCACCGATTCTTATATTCGAAAAACTATGTCCCAATACGGAGAGATTCTCTCTATCGAAAAAGAAATGGCGTTTGTTACGCATGCGCTTGAAGAGGCCTATACATTCTTATGTGACTTTCGATCAGGATACAAGAATTCCGTGCAAATCACTTGTTACCTATGACAATCAGATGGCCACATGTCAATATTGCCAAAAAGCTGTTCACTACGGTAAGCCATGTGATAAACTGGACAAGGAGACAACCACACCAAAGGACAATGGTGCTTCCTTCACACCAACCCCAAGCAACCCCAGTACACCTGTGACAGCCACCAACAACAATGAAACAGCCCCTTCAACAAAACCATCAGTATCCCCTATAGAACTAAGTACACCAGCTGCAGTTAACAACTTAACCTCCAACCAACCAGCAACTGCAACCAATGTACAACAAGGCGCATCTACAGCAACTCTCAACGAGCCCAAGACTACGATCAACAAGGAAAACGAAAAGAAAACGGAAATCACACACAACACCGACGATAAAGCAATGGATGGTGAGATAAGCCGCGGACAAAGTGACCCCCGATCCTCGTTGGATGGGAATGGAAACTCATCTCCCCCTAGAAAAAGGGTGACAACGGGATCCAATGGCAAAAAAAATTGTTAAGTAACAAAAATGTAAGCCAATCGGCCAAGTAAAGCTTTTACGCAAAAAGGCCAGATTAAAAATTTTATTATAAAAAAAACTTAGATTCAAATGAAAGCTCTTAGGTCCCATACTAAATTCTTGAATTTTATTTGGATCTGGCATCCGAAGCTATGGGGTAAAATGTGCAAACAATGTGAAAATAAGTGCACCAACGTTCTTCGGGGATGGCTATACCGATTTTCACAAGCTTAGATTCAAATGAAAGCTCTTCAGGTCCCATACTAAATTCCTGAATTTCATCCAGATCAGACCTCCGGTTCTGGAAATATAGGGTAGAGACCACCACTGAAAAGGTCAAAAAAACGTAAAAAAAATTCTAAATCGATCTCAAATCTTCTCCAATTGATAGTTTTTGTGAGTAGACGGCCAAACAAACCGATTCCGGTTATTCTTTCAAAAATCTAAGAAAATTATCTTGAAGAATTCCACAGTATTATCTATGATTGTATGATTGAGGTGGATTAAAACAGGTTTTTAATTACATATCGGATGAAAAGATGCAAGTTTTGCTTGATCATCTTAAGTACTGCATCCCGCTAGGATTTGAGATGCTGGTTTCCGACCCAGGGTCAACCGATGTCGGAAGCATTTTGAAACGCTACTTACTGTCGAACAAAGAACTTCGAGTGATTTTGCAATATAGACGAATGCTTTTGTGTAAACAAACCGTATGTCAAAACGTTCACACACACTATGATATTTCGTCAGTAGTGTTAGTTAAGGCTAACGTCTCTCAGGTTCATAACCAGATGCTTTGTATTTGTCTTTCTCTATAGTTAGAGGATGAATTCGGAGACCCATAGTGTTATATATCATTAGACTCAGTACAACAAATGGTTGCAACAATTTTACTAATGTGGAAAATTTTACATAATTCGGCAAATATTACCGTTCGTTTATTAGTTTGATAACTGAATTGATTATGAAGCGCTTGGTAATTACATTTTCTTCGATCTGTCAGAAAGTCTACCTAGCAGTTTTGTAAACGCTGTAAACTCTAACAGATGCTTTGGTAAAATTAATATTTATTCTGACTATTTTATTCACTTCAGTGCAAATAATTGCAATCTAAAAATATGTAAAACGATGAAAATTGTAAATGAAATCCAGACACATATCCAGAATATGCTTCTGACATTAAAGTCCTTCCAACTGGCTCCAACTCAAATTGTAAGCATGTGAAATCTGCCCCCAAAAGGAATTCATATCGCTATACTATATTCTGAAAAGTTTGAATTGGAGACAATTTTCCCAAAATTTCAATCCTTTGAACGTCATATTAATGAAGCTATGGTGGTTCTATTGATTTTCATTTCATTTGATGTTTGAAGCAACCGCTTTATCGCAGATTTTATGCAAAGTCAGAAAGATTTACTATATTTTAAAATTTTTTTGTGAAAATGTATTTCTTGCTTAATATTTCTAAAGAAAATTAAGAATCAATCATGCGTCTCCATGAAAGTTACGGTACGATAATTGGAATTTGTTTATACACTTCATGCTATATTTATATCGTACTCGCTGATAATGCGGATTTTCCGTTGAAATTTAAAAAGAAATAGAAAAATTCTTTATAACAACGTGTGATCAAGTGATCGGTCTGTATAAATTCACATAATTTCCAGGTGTCAGGCTAAATTTAATTCGTTGAATCAAATATCGTTTTTGATTGAAAATAAGTTGCACGTTCTCCTGGTTATTTGGAGATTTGTTCCATCCATAATCCTGGAATCCTGTTAACACAAATAGTAACTACATCTGCTTTGAACCATTTGGAGTTAATAAATTTTTTTAAGCTCTTATTACCTACAAGCCCTGTAAATCAAATGAAATGAAAATTAATTGAGCCACCCTACGATACGATTGTACGATAATTGTAATTTGATTATACACTTCACGCTGTATTTATACCGTACTCGCTGATTATGCAGATTTACAACATGACTTAAAAAAGTTCTATATTTGGAAGGTATGCCGTTATGAGGGTCTTCAGGGGTTCAGAAATATTGAATGCTGTGAAAATCCAGTTTATTATTTCTGGAAACTTCAGTAATTGTGTTGGTGGCTGTGAAATGAAGCCCGCTGGATTATTGTCTTTTTTGTACTAGTTCCTGGAATTGTTTATGAATTTCTTAAACCAGATGACACAGTCTCAAACCAGAGGGTTTGTGTGCGAAAGGAATTCCAGTAAAACGAACTGGTACGGAGCTTTCACATTGTTGATATTTTGAGAAATTTTAATATTCTATGTATTTTGACTCAAGGTACTGAGTTCGAAAAAAGGCAATAGTAGCAGTAGTAAGCCTTGGTACCTTGTTTCTTGCTGATGAAAACCGGCCCCTTCAGAGATGGACTTAATGGAACTTAATTTTTTTGGCTAACCAAACTAACGTTTGGGGCGGCAAATCAAGTTTTGCTCCAGGCTCAAATTTTCCTAGGTACGCCACTGAACTGCTTCCATCTCAAAGTCATATAAAAAAAACTCAATGACAGGACTGAAGACAACGAATATCACCTATTTGAACTATACTTCTATAAATTGCAAAAATGATTCATTAGTTCAGTATCATGTGAAAAAACAGGCTCAAACATAAGCAAATTTTTACGGTTCATAGACAAATAACATGACTTTTTTACTTGATTTTTTTCTGACGCTAGGCAACAAGCTCGCATCATTCGATAAATCTAGGAGATGAACAACTGATTTTATTTCAATCAATCCAAAAGTATCGGTTAGTACATGATTAATGTTGGAAATAACATCGATCGTGATTTGTGAAAAAATTGAAGACTCTGCTGTCCTTCTAATAAACGATTTTACTGTATTTAGAGAAAACAATTTTTTCTATTCAACCTGAATCTAGAGATATATTGCCGTAAAATCAACCTGATTCTTGAGATGTTTTCATGTTCATTTTCTCATAAGCTTCGCCATGGAGAAAGATTTGCTGACAATATGGGGAGAATCTCTCCGTATTCAAATATGCCATTTCGGATAAACTTTTGTCCTACTGCTGGAGGGAGATCATGCACGTGCGCCTTCATTGCAGATTCCTCCACGTATGCCCGAATGTTGCACTTCACGTTTTCATGCGCGACATTGGATATTGTTGTTACTGTTTTTGCCAGCGATTCATTCAATTGTCTTGGTTTCAGAGTGCATCGAATATATTTTGCACTACTACTTTTGTTTAGTTGAATCTCAATCTTCCTCTTCAGGTCAATGTGCATCCGCTCCCCAAGCAAGATTTCTATGTCTTGTATCGAAGGTCAAATGCGACATTGTTTGAAATCAATAACAAATGACCTTGAATCCCTTTCACTTTGTTCACCGGATTTGCTCATCTCGAAATTGTCTAATTGTTCTTTGTTTCTATCGTCCGTTAAAGCGAACTGTTAGTTTATTCTATTAGTTTAGACGAAAATGTGCATCTTATAGTTTAAGGTGCATAACACACTTTAAACTCGTTTGTTTGTGATTCAAACTATTGGTTACTGTTCGAAAGAACATATGAAAATTCCGTTGAAAAATAATAGTAAAAGTTATTACAACAATATATTTATAACTGTCGACAAACTTTTGTGTTGTTTTCAGGAGAGCGACACCACTCTAAGCTTCCGAGGCGTTTTGTATTTCCACTAGTTGAGCTATGTTTGTCGAGTGACATTCGTTACGACTCAGCTGAGCGCTGCTGGAGTGTGGAACATCCTCCATCAACATCAGTGGCAGCATTATTTATGGTGACGATTAAGGAAACATTTCATTCCACTTAAACCATATTCACTGCAAGTTGGTGCTGCGTGTGTGAATTTTATTTTCCCTCCCGGAATTGACCTGCTCCTGACTTGTCGTATGCTGAACAACGACGCACAGATGAAAAACTTTTCCAGTAAACACTCATCGAACGAGATATCTCATTGCCAGATAGCCACCAACAATGTCAGTCTGCTAGATTCCGACCCATCTGCAAAGTTAGGACAGAGGACGATATGTGTAAAATTGCTGGAATAATATATGGCAGGAAATTTGTTTAGATTTCTGTATCTATCTTTAATTCGGCACATTCATCAAAGCCCTGGCAAAGGAACAAACACAAGTTAGGTAAAATAAAAATTGTTGTACTATGCGGGATCGGATCTGGGTAGAAATCAAAAAGATATATTGTCCCAATCCAACCATATCCTGATACGGATGGGTTAAATCGTAACTCCCGTTCATCGTATGGTATTTCGCTGTGGATATTGACTGTGTGAAATGGAATACGGTGATCATTATTGTAACGCTTGAACAAGCAGTTTTCTTTAATCTTCTGGAGCGAAACTGCCTTAAAAAAGAAACTGTATTACAAACATAGATAGTAAATTTTTATCTATTTTGTAGTGATTGCCGGAAATTCATTCATGGGAATAATTATCAGTACATTACAGCTATATTACAATTTTCCGCTACACGTTACGTTTTGATACCTAATTCAGAAACAGCAAGGCGCCGGCCTTCAGCCGAAGTAATACATCACTCAATATGTCGTGTGACTGACACACAGGCGCTATCATTGTCAGAACCTTATGATATTTGTGAAGTACCAATTTTCAAAAGACAATGAAATTGAAATGACATTTCAATTAGTCATAAAATAGTGACTGCCATTTAAGAGTTGCTACTTCTGTCATTTTCAAACACGACAATATACGCTTACCATATAACAAACCTCAGGCAATGGAACGTTTCCGCTGCCTAGAATCAAAGTAGCGAAAGCAGCCCGATCTTGCGAAAACAATGCGGGCACAAATAAATGATTACCTTCAGAAGGGTTATATACGAAAACTCACGAAACAAGAGCTACAACAAACACCATGTCGGTTATGGTATTTACCGATATTTCCGGTCTTTAACCATAATAAACCAGGGAAAGTCAGAATAGTGTGGGATGCAGCAGCAAAATCACATGGTGTTTCCCTAAACTCGCTGCTTCTGAAAGGCCCAGACCAATTAGTATCTCTCAACTCCGTCTTGTATAAGTTCCGAGGAAATCGTATAGCTATTTGTGGTGACATCCGTGAAATGTTCCACCAGGTTCTTATCGCCAAAGAGGATCAGAATTGTCAGAGATTTTTATGGCGGGAGAAACCGAACGACGTATACCCCAGCGTATTTGTAATGCAGGTTATGACGTTTGGCACAAGCTGTTCCCCGAGTTGCGCACAATACGTTAAAAATTACAACGCGAAGCAATATGTAGGAACGTTTCCCAGAGCCGCGAATGCGATAATTTTTGAGCATTATGTAGACGATATGCTGGCGAGCGTAGAAACAGTAGAGGAAGCTATTCAGTTAGCACATGATGTTCGACACGTGCATGCTCAGGCGGGATTTGAAATGCATAACTGGCTATCCAATTCTCCTACGGTTTTGGAGTCCCTGCATGGACTCATTAAAAAGGAAAAAAGTCTCAACGTCCGAAATGAAATGGCAACTGAGAAAGTCTTGGGCATGTGGTGGTGCACAACCACAGATACATTTACTTATAAACTTTATAGTGAACAAAACGACGAGTTGCTACTAGGAAAACGAAAACCAACGAAGAGAGAGGTTCTACGTATGCTAATGTCTATTTTCGACCCGTTGGGTCTTATATCAAATATTCTGATCTTGCTAAAGGTGCTTCTCCAAGAAATTTGGCGCTCGGCTATTGGATGGGACGATGTGATACCTGAGAAGTTTCATCAGAGGTGGGAACAATGGATTACGGTACTTCCAAATGTACAGAATCTTCGAATTCCACGCTGTTATCGTTTCGTAACCTCCATAAACCTGGGAAACACCGTTCAACTTCACACCTTTGTGGACGTTGGTGAGACCGGATACGCTTGCGTATTTTATCTCCGATTTCAAACCCAGGATAATATTGAGTGCTCGATAGTTGGAGCCAAATCTCGTGTTGCGCCGTTAAAGTACACCTCAATACCACGACTAAAGCTGCAAGCAGCAGTAAATGGATCGAGGTTGTCAAATTCCATCACCAAGGCACTCTCGTTGAAAATAGACGAACACATATTTTGGACTGATTCAAAAGATGTGTTATACTGGATCCGGTCGGATCACAGACGATATACCCAGTTCGTCGCGTTTCGTGTAAGCGAAGTTCTCGAAACCACTAGCATAGAAAACTGGCGATGGGTTCCTTCTAAAGAAAATGTAGCCGATGAGGCAACAAAGTGGCAAAACAGGCCTAGCATGGACGGTAGCAGCCGGTGGTTTTCGGCTCCAAGATTTCTTTGGGAGGTACCGGAGTATTAGCCTTCAGAAACACCAAACATCCGACCCACAGATGAGGAGCTTCGTTCGAACATTTATTTTCATACAACCGAAATCCAACCGGCTATTGAAGTTAAAAAATTCTCCAGATGGAAGCATCTTCTTCGAGTTACAGCGACGGTGTGGAAATTCATAAGTAATATGCGATGCAAAAATAAAATCTTTCGTGCAACCGGTCCTCTAAATAAGAGCGAGCTGAATCAAGCAGAAGTTTATTTATTGAAGCTAGTGCAGCAAGACGTGTTCGCCTATCTAAAGAGAAAACTGATAAGCTTGTTATTAAAAACTCAAGTGTAATTTATCGTGAAAACCCTTATCTAGACGAACAAGGCCTAATTAGGCGCCGTGGTAGAACTACACTGTGCGCATACACAACTACAGATGCGAGAAATCCTATCATTCTGCCAAAATTTCATCATATCACTATTCTAATTGTTCAAGATTATCATGAACGCTATCATCATAGAAATCACGAAACCGTTTGTCAACGAAGTAAGGCAACGATTTTACATCCCTAAACTAAGAGTAGTGTATCGGAGAGTAAGAAATCAATGCCAGCTATGCAAAATTCACGATGCAATTCCGACGGCCCCTCCGATGGCTGACCTACCCCCAGCTCGATTAGCAGCCTTCGCAAGACCCTTTTCATTCGTTGGAGTAGACTTCTTCGGCCCAATGCATGTTGTTGCAAGCGCTGGGGAGTACTTATAACATGTTTAACAGTAAGAGCGATACACTTAGAAGTAGCACATTCCTTAAACGCCGATTCGTGTGTGATGGCGTTAAGAAATTTTATGGCAAGACGAGGAGTACCAATTCAAATCTTCAGTGACCGCGTCACTAATTTTCAAGCAGCTAGCAAGGAGCTAAAGGCTATGCTTGAGAACTTGGACCAAGATAAAGTAATGAGAGAAATTGTTAGTCCCCAAACAGAATGGTGTTTCATTCCACCCGCTTCACCGCACATGGGCGGATCGTGGGAACGATTGGTACAAACAGTTAAAATGAACCTTGAACGTATTAAGCCAGAGCGTAATCTAACAGACGAGGTCCTTTGTAATCTTCTGATTGAAATTGAAAATGTGGTAAATTCCAGACCTCTTACACACGTACCTTTAGACGACCCAGAAGCACCGGTTCTTACTCCGAATCATTTCCTCTTGGGATCATCTAGCGGGTTTAAACCTGCGACACAAATGGACGACAGGTTCTCAGCTTTAAAACAATGTTGGCGTATTTCTCAAATAGAAGCAAACTTATTTTGGAAGCGTTGGATTCGGGACTACTTGCCAGACATTTCTAGAAGAACAAAATGGTTTGAGGACGTTAAGCCAATATCCATAGGAGATATCGTGGTAATTGTAGACCAAAGCATGCCACGAAACTGCTGGCCCAAAGGGCGCGTGATTGCTGTAAATAAAAGCAAAGATGGAGAAATCCGCTCAGCGGCAGTTCAGACCGCGCGTGGTATTTATGAACGACCAGCAGTTAAGATAGCTGTTTTAGACGTTAGGCGCGAATTATAGGTAAGCCGAATTGATGCAATCGGCATACGGGGGAGGAGTGTTAACGCACCTTCGGTCGACGCACCGTACTGAGACAACCTCCACTCTAAAACCTATGGATCTTTCACATGATTCTAAGGAAGTGATCAGAAGTGTCATTCTTATGAACAGGATATAATAAAAGTGAGTTGTGATTGTGAGGTTCGTTGGAAGGCAGTATTAATTATTAAATTTATTTGTTATGGTTATCAAAACTCAGGAATTATAAGCACGTTAAGAATTTGAGATAGGCTCAAGTTAGGTGCCGTTTCAAGTATTGATAAATTGGTATGATTGATTACATTTTACATATTACACATTTGCACTGAATTAACCTCAATATAATTAGTTAGGCAAAACGTTTCAACCGTATTGAAACTGCATTGAAAAATTTATATATATATATATATATATATATATATATATATATATATACATATATATATATATATATATATATATATATATATATATATATATATATATATATATATATATATATATATATATATATATATATATATATATATATATATATATATATATATATATATATATATATCGGCGGTAAACCAGTTAGGTTCTCTATTTCGGATAGTGTGTTATTCCACTGAAGATAAGTGAACGGACAGGAGAAAACTAAACGTGAGACGAATGTAATCCCTTCAATGAATTATGTACGAATTAGTATATTTCAGGAAATTTTTAATACCTTTTCATTTCAACCATCGAATAAACATTAAAAATTTGGAAATATCTTCTGCTCTGTTTGCGCCGAAACAACAAATGGATTCAAAACAATTTCGTGTTTTAATTTATTATTGCTTCTTGATGAAAACAAAACTGTACAAGCTTAGTAATGGCTTCAAAAGTGTTAGTGCTTCAAAAGTGTGTATTATTTTTAGATTAACGTAGAATTGAAGCGGTTACTCCATAAAACAGCAAAGTCCACAAATTTGTTATGTCTAATCTTAAATTGAAGTTGCGGGAGATAGCTGAGGTCATAAAGATAACAGAAAGCAGTGTGTTTATGCATGAACATTTGACCACGAGAAAGCTCTTTTCAAAGTCGATCAAAACCTCAATTTGTTGATGATTTAGAGCAGTATTTGGCCATTTTCACAAGTAATAATTCAGAATTTTGCGTGGAAATACGACAATGGATCAAACATGGAACCATCACTTCACCTTGGAATCAAAACGATCATCACCTAAGCGCACTACAGTCGGTTAACCACGTCCGAAGGATCCAAAGGCACAACAGTCAGCTTGGAAGGTATGCGCTATCAGGAGAAAGGAAAAATAATCAAAAGACCGTTTGAATGCGAAAATGAAGGAGATGCGATCTCATATGTCGAAGGAAAAACCACTGTTTCACCAAGCCAATACAACAATTCACAAGTCGATGGCAACGATGGTTAAATTGAACGATTTACACTACGAGTTGCTTCTTCATTCACTTTATAGTGCAGATCTGGCCCCAGCGACTACGCTGATCTAAAAATATGGTTCGCCGGTAAGAAATTGAATTCAAATTAAGAACTTCTTCAAGTACGGCATCGAGAAGTTCTTGAAGAAGATTATATTGATGAATAAAATCGTTTTTTGGTTCAAAAGTGTTTTTCTTACTTATTTACATGGCTTATTGGGTGATGTGTTATTTAAAAGAACACAAGTTTGGAGATCCGTCGAAATTGGAACCTAGTTCTTTTGAAAGAATGAATGAACAATAGTTCTTTTTTCGAGAACGGTAGTTTGTCAGTTTACAGTCGGAGGACCTTTTTTTATTGCTCGCTATACAGTTTTCGAGAACGGCTTCATGACGGGAAAGCTTAATTTTAATTTGAGGGACCTTTTTTATTTTTTGCCGAACAAACACACCAATTATGCAAAGAACGAACGAACGGCGCTGAAGAACTAGTTCTTTTAAAAGAACTCTACATCACTGAACGGTTCTTTGAGAAGAACTGCTTTACCTATCTCTAATCCAGACGCTAGCGTAAGGACGCCAAATATGTGCTGAGGCTTCTAGGATAGATTGAACTAATGAATAATAAAGAGCTCGCAAGCAGTATGAATCAGTAAACTCATAATGAAACCTAGGCTTCTAGTTGCCTGAACGACCACAGAAATTGTTTAAGGACTGTTGGTTGAAGTTCCATTCAATCTGCTGTTGATCGCAAATTCGTACTTCTGGTATTCATCGAAAACTCGTGTTGAACTTTTCGATGGATCCAGTTTTCATATCTAGTTCTACTCACATATATTAATTAATCTCAATAATTAATCGCATGGTACAATTGAAGGAATACGTAAGATTAAACAAGGTAGGCCTCATGCAAAGCGACCCTTTTCCTCATTACATTACACCCCTCTCAGTGGAGTAATAGTTATGTAAATGCCTCAAATTTCAAAGTGATATGTTCATTTTCCTTAAATCCTAGCACCCGTGTCAACACGCACTCAAAGGTGTTTTGTCAACCTTACAAAAGAAATATAATATTCTTTTACGACAAACTTTTCGATGTATGAACTTGTTTAGGGGTGATAAAATTCCACTTAGGCTACTTTATCGCATTTTGTTGTATAAATAAACGGCTCTAGGCTGTTTCTACCTTACCAAACGACTATTCCGTATTGCCTCCAAAACAGCTACCACCCCATGGATGCACTGTTCATATATATTTCATGAAACACAATGTGAAAAAACAGTAGAATTGAAACGAATATTTTGTGCTGTGTTGGGAGGAAAAAATTTATTCCATTTCCAGAAGCGATTTATCCACCACAACGGGCCGCTGAGGACAGCCGCGATGTAGATTGTCCTAGGGGTTGTCTGTAAGAGGCCGTGTAGGAGTAACGAATGCGCGTGGTAAACCAGCTTCGGTTTCGCTTCTTGTGACGTTTTGTCATGCTGCATATCGCAAGCGAAGTGTTACTTTACTGTGGTAGGTAGGGAATATTGGTGTCAAACGCGGTAGCTTTCAATTCAATGAAAGTGCAATTTGTTTTTTTCATGGTAACAGGAAAATTATGCAAACCAAGTTACCAATTTAATGGTTGAAAAAAAAAGACAAAGGCTACCAACTGAAGAATAAGAACAACATTCCTTTGTAATTCAAATAGCACAAATTTTACTGTTGTAAAAAATATGATAGATACAATTCTTTCTTGTTATTTTCGTTTTACCCCTCAAAATACACTAGGGATTTCGTTTTTCATTGTACGAGATCGGGAACGCCATGCTAACGAGACGAGATACACACTTCTGTCTGAAAAATTTAAATATTCTATCTTTTTGTCATTTGGGGATATTTCCTTTTGAGTTTAAATGACACTAATGAAATTCCTAAAACGAATGAAGTTCCCAATTGTTCAACATGTTGCTCGTAATTGGTCCTCTATCCTTGATAGTGCATGATAAAAAAGTACTAGGTTTGAATGAGTATTTAAACAATTCAGCAATGTACAATGCACTTATACTAGTATATTTCGTAAATTCAAACAAAATATGTCAGTTTAACAAAATAAAATAAACGAAAACATTGAAAATCAACTTGAATACATTTTATCGTGGAGAATTTACGCCGATAAATACGACGATTTTCAATAAAATATTTAATATAAGTTATGTATGTTAACCGCGACATACTTTTGCAAGTTTTCATTTCACATGCATTAATTTTGGTATGTACTTTCTGAAAATAGTTGCAGCTCGGAAACTGTTGATTGTACTAGAACTGTGTCCTTGAAAGCACTGTAAGAAATCGACGTGGCACTCTAGCAAAAAACATCGAGAAAATTTGAACGATTTTCCGAGCATAGCCATGAAAATTCAATTGAAAACCTCCTTTCAATCCACCTAGTGATGTGATAATTCCATTCTCTTGCTAATCAAATAGTGTCATTAAATTTTTTATTTCATTTACACTACACTTCAAAAAAATTTTAATGTTACAGGTGACTTAATCCGTCATACGATGTAATTCATAAAGACCTAATTTGTAAAATGACGGAAAATTTTATTTGTAATGACTTAATGTTAGATGAACTTTAATTTTACTGGTTTCGACTGTAACTTGCGTTCTGCTAGCAGGTGCGACTGTATGAATTTAAATGCACCTTTTACCAGCCAAGCAGATGCATGCTTCTGTGGCTCAGTCGATTAACAGACGTATGTGCGATCCAATGATTCTTGGTTCAAGTCGCGGCGGTTGCTATCAGCATATTCTATTTTTTTTATTTCAATAAATTTCATGTCATGGAGTTTTAGACACAATATTAAATGTTCTTCCACGTAAATTTGCGTGAGCTGCGACGCTCCATTTATGTGCATCTAATAAGATGTAAAGTCACAGGATTTTTTTAAAGTGTTGTTTATGTGCATCTAATAAGATGTAAAGTCATAGGATTTTTTAAAAGTGTTTTTACATATCTTCGGAACAACCAACAACCATGAGCATTGTGTTCCTATCAACTATCCTAATAGTGAATCAGGATTATTTAGCCGAAAGCCATTTCGCTAAAAAGATCATTTCGTCGAATGTTATTTCTCCGAAAGTCTTTTCGTCGAAAGGGCAATTTCGCTGATTTCTAGATTCAAGGTAATGACAAATGAAAGATGATAGCGTTTACGTCCGTTTAAAACAACGGATAAATTCATTTCTCTGTGTTTAATTTAAAAAATCTTGAATATTTTTTCAGATTGTTTCATGGAATTCCCAAGAAAACTTATCAAAACATTTCCTTCTTGTATCTACCAGGCAAATGATTGCGGTATTTTTCGTTAATCGAGTACATATGAAAAAATATGTAATGTGGCTTCGCCACTTTGTTTTTGTTCGTGTGCTATCCGTGAGCTTTGAGTAGACCGGGAAAACGATGCAGTTACAGGTTTGAATGCGCAAGGCCGCGGCTTCCGACGGCCGGTCAACCCAGCTGGCGTCGCCTCGGCGGCTTTGTACCACCGAGTCATATTGGCTTCAGTTATAAGTCTTCCAAAAATTTGGTGTATTGAAAAATTGAGCAGAGAGAACTTATTCCATTATATCTCCGAAACCAAGTATCCACCATTTGATCTTTAAAATCGATTAACAAACCGATAGTAGCTTTCGAAAGAGCCTCCGTTCGTTTCGATCGAGTTTGCCATTTCCGAGAGAATTTAGCGGAGAGAAATATCTATGAAGGATGCACACACCTATACTAAATTTTTCTTAAAATCAGTCTTGAGTCGAAATGGCCTGTCGGACCGTGAAAAACAAACAGTTTGGCATACTGAAGGCGTGTGCCAAGTTCAACCAATTGAGAACAAGTTGATACTGATTTTTCTGTTGCCAATTTATGGAATTTCTTTTCTAAACTGCTCGTCTAATCAATTCAAATTTTATATCGGAAGGAAATTTTTCTGAGATAACAGACTCTGAAAATGAACCGTTGTATTATTCTTTAATCTGGGATTCATATGCATAGCTCATTCGATTGTCACGATTTCATGAACTTTGATTGAAACACAGTAATGAAAACTGCGAAAATGTTACCGCAGAGACTGGACTCGAACCCGTAGCTAATTCCTAGCCGGGAAAATTGTTTTACCAATTAAACTACCCTACATATGAAAACACATGAAGAGAAAGTCCAATTGACTGGACGAAACTAAGCATGCTTCGCTGTACTTAGCCACCACGGTATTCACTTACAGTCCCGTATCGACGGAAACAAATTCAACAGAAACATATACAATGATCACGAGTCTATTTCTATCCATCTACTTTGCCGCACGATACTGATTCGATTAGGATAGAAATAGACTCGTTATCATTGTATATGTAAATGAATACCGTTGTGGCTAAGTACAGCGAAGCATGCTTTGTTTAGTCCAGTCAATTGGTTTTTCTCTTCATGTGTTTTCATATGCAGGGTAGTTTTATTGGTGAAACAATTTCCCCGGTGAGGAGTTTGCTACGGGTTCGAGTCCCGATTCTGTGGTAACATTTTCGCAGTTTTCATCACATCATTGTGTTCATTACATCATTCCCTGACGTTCCCTCCCATTACGTCCCCATAATAAATGTTTTATATTGATATAATACAATGTAATAGAGAATGATATAATGTAATATAATATAACACAATATAATATAATATAATATAATCCCCGGTGAACGACAAAAAGGTTAAAGCCGGGGTAAAATAAATGATATTAATAATAATATAATATAATATATTATAATCTCGAGCAACCCTCATATTAGCTGTCAATAAAGTACCATACTAACGAAGTTACTTCCAACCATTGTCCTGCTGCATCAATCACTGGTACTGAAGGAATGTGAATTGCATTCAGTAAACATGCAAGATCTATGCTAAAACTGGCAGAATTTTAGTTCAGTTAGCTATAGTTTTAATTAATTTTCGAAAACACCAACAATCAAATTATTCAACACACTGATGTTTTGGGTAGTTATAGCCGATATCCAAATATCTGCGGTTCCGTTCGACTAATTTCAGTCAAATTTCAACTTGCTGATGTGATAATAATTTGAATAAGAATACCAAGTAAGTTCTACTTCTTTCCGTTTACGATTATCAAAACATAATTGGAATGCATAAAATTTTTGCAATTTATTTTTGCCAAATTATGCTCCCTTCTTATTTTGAACGCATTGTGATTCTCAGAAAATCTCACCTTTCCACTTCATAAGTACGCAAGCGGCTTTAAGATTAAAACTAAAACTCATTCTGTTTGTTGTTTGCGAATGCAAATTGATTTCGAGTAGAAAGCAGAAGGTGTACTTTTCCGATCACGTGCCGATGAATAAATTTGAAATAAAAATGAGATCCTTGTTATGCGTGTTGGCTTTACACGTGTTGACTGAAGTTCAAGCAAGTACCACGTCGCTACGTACATCTTTCGCCACTTTTTCTTGTAAAGGATCCTGAAGCCGCGTACTCGAAAAATGAAGGCTGTTTTTGTGCCCGCTTAATATTATGCTGTATAGTTGTACTCTGGAGAATGGTCTCTAAATCAGAGAGACGGCGAATCCTGGCAGCATTCATATTCACGAACGAGCTGCTCTTATTCGAGTTTGTGTATATGTTTGCCACGACTTCAACCTTCTCGTTTCTCTAATTTTTCGAGTCGAGAGTGCTTTCAGACATTCATGATTCACTAGAATATGCATATGGAGTAGCAGGACTGTATTAAAGCTTTCGTTAGGCTCGCGTTGAATAATGTATCATCTCCAATGCGAGCATCGACAGGCGGCGGGTGTTGAACACATAAGAGGTGGTAAACAAAAAAACGACGCTGTGTACGGAAGATGTTCGCTTGGATTGCATATTATTTTACTATGAAAGCGGAAAGGGGCTGCTGGTAAGAAACAAATTTTTATACACCGTATAAAGTGTTTAAAATCTATTCAATTTATGCATTTAGGAATACCAGTTTAGAAACTTCAGAAGACAATAACGAAGGCTGAACCCATTGCATCTGTTGTGCAATCAGGTTACCTTTTTACTTGACCATGTTTTATATGTCATCATGTGTTATTTTATTTTTCTCAAAGGTGACACCATACGTCTAATACTAACTTGAGTAAAATTGAGCAATAAAACCCTTAGGAGAATATATGACTTCGTAAGGCGAGTATTCTTGTTACCATTCACCTTCTTCGTTCTCGTATTGCCGGATCCAGCACTCGGTGAGGGCTGAAATCATATCAATGGATTTGTAAAAGTAATAGTTCATGTGTGATGAAAACAGAAAAAAGTATCCTTTCTCGGGTGCCATTTGTCATCTGATATTTTCAATTTTCAATATCGTGCACATGATTTATAGCTCTGAAAGTACAGCGGATGGCCACACCACACTCTACGGAGTCGTAAATTTATGGTTCAGGCTTCTCTCGTCAAGTGTAATACATTTTTACAAACTTATATATGTTTGGGTATTGTACCGATTTGTTAGCTCTAACTGGTGATACTGTAGTAGAACTCGTTTTATTACTTATAAAATCAAAGGATGTAACAGATTGAAAAGGAAATTGTATGTGTTGTGTTATTTTTTATTGGCAGCTTTTGGCCAAAAACCAACATTTTTATAAAACACATTTTTCCTGTCTTGTATTGCATTTGAATATTTGCAAAAAATATTAATATGTTCACAGCTCGATTAGAGCTGGCTTGCCTTTCGTTTGATTGTCTGATAGTATCCGACGATATAAAATAAATAGAATGCGATTGGAATGGAGAAATGGAGATAATTTATGAACAAGAATAATAACAGAATTGCTCAAAAAGAGCATATCTGATTTGGAAATTTTTACCTTGCCATAAATGAGATATGGAAAACTCTACGAAACATTTATGTTAACAGTTATACTTTCTTTCCATGGAATACTGAGAATAGGCACCAATCAACACCCCCGCAGGAACACGAAAATGTTCTCATACATTATTGAAAAAGCAATTTTACAATACAATTTTATGAAACATTAGCACCTGGTAGATATTTACCTCACATATTAAACCGCATTGAGTAAGATTTTGACATAGATTTATAACATATACTGTAATGGTTATGCATGGTGTAGCACATTCATGAAAATTTTTATCTCGAATTGTTTGAACGAGGCATTACATATTGTTTTCAAAGCATTAGATCGCCGGTATGCAAATTTTTATCAATTATGTTGAAAAAAAAAATTAAAATAGTTGAGACTTTTTCCTTCAGACTTCGAATTGGTTTGTGCCACTGTAACTATCGGCGTGCTGAATATTTTACCTCCAACAGTAATTATACAAAAACCATGTGACCCCTTAAGAAAACATTGAGTTATTTTTAAATGTACAGACATATTTTCTTCAAGAATGTAGGTATTTCATTGCAATACGCCGTAGGAACAAAATTTTCAATGATTTCGGTAGAAGTGATGAGAATTGATTGATACAAACACATTTTACAAAACGACCACATTCTCAGTTTTTTCGCTTGGCGTAGGCATAATGCCCCGGCAACCGTATAATATGCCCCTCAGCAAATCAGTGGTATGCCCCACAACAATGATGCAATATGCCCCTTGAAATGTAGATATAGAAGAAAAGCAGATAAAGAAGATACTCTTTGCATCAGAAATCAATTGCATAATCAATTAATTACAATTGGAAACCATAATGCCCGTAGAGTGACTGTTATGCGAAAATTCGTATATCAAAGAAATGGCTTTGTTTCTCTGGATTTTTATACTGTAAATAGAGACATCAGCACTGCTAAAAGTTAATTACTAAGTTGCAACCGATAATTAGACGTTTATACGTTATACGGTTAAAATGCTTGTTAAGTCGAAGAAAAACCTTACATCGAAAAGCTGCCTAATGATATTTTCAGTTTTTTCATATTTTTAAGCAAATGACAACTGCCAAACTTGCATAGAAGAAAGATCTTACGAAAAAATAGTGTTAGTGATTAAACTTCTGTTTATAAAAGTTTTGAATACTTAAAAAAGGCGTTTTGGCCAGCAGGGGCGCCTAATAATACTTTCCCCTACAGACAGTGAATCAGATCATGGGTGAAACGTTTTTTTATTCATTTAAATTTTGGTCTTAGCTAACAAAATTAATTGCTATTTATTTAAAATATTTTTTTCTCATCAATTTGCATATTTCTTTAACAAAATCAGTAACTTCAAGATAAAATGATATTTTTCATGTACGAAACAGTTGCAAGATGTCAATAATGCCAAAAAAAATTATTTACACATGATATTTGGTCATGTCTGATTATTTCATACGTCAAAATGTGACTCAGTTTCGCCCCTCCTTTCTTGAGATTTAGAGATTGGTGTACTCCGAGACAAATTGCGCCCTTATAAGTGGGGTTTTTTACCTCAACCCATATGCGTTTTGTAACTGAAGGTTGTATCTTCCGAACAGTATATAACATTCAGAGTGAAAAAATTACTTTTCGCACAGGACCACACGGAAAACCCTCCAATCCAAAAAGTACGATCTCGCAATTTTTGATTTTTGCAGTTTGCAGTTGTTGTTTTAACTAATAATTAGTTGATTCAACCAACTTGCTATTTGATTTGCACATATTGAAGTAGTTGAAAAATATGTTGTTTTTAATACTGTCTAATGTCAAAAACAGCACAAAGCAAAACAAAAATCGCAATGGAAAATCAACCAATACTTTAGTTGAAATTCAAACGGGTTACTTGAACTTTTTCATGCAAACGAAATCCGCTTATTATACGTTTGTAAAACTCGTGAAGAGTAACTTTTGAATGATAGTAAATTAATGTTTATCATAACACTAGTTGTCAGAATATTAATGCGATGATAAATTATCTACATCTTTACTGCTCTGGTGTTACAAAAAGAAACGATTGATATAAAGTTGTGCTATGCACAGAACTGATAGCCGTTAGAGATATCGCAATTAACAAAACGTGTTTAACGAAAACTAGAACCCAGTGAATTGTATGCGTTTGAATTTTGGTCTTAAAATCAACTTGATTCTCCATCGTGAAATGCATGTTAATGAATGAGCATCATGTTATCTTCAAGTCATGTACAAAATTGTATGAACCAAGTGATTAAATTGAAAATGTTTAATATTCATTCATATAATCTGTTGAAACTGTAAGTTGTAATGGATCAAAAAATAAAAATCAGTGCGTTCGGTTCGACTTTTTGTTCGTAAGTAATATAGTGGTCACAATTAGAAAGTTTCGTTGACACCAGCACTACTAAAAGACAGTATATTAAAAACAAAAATAAATATGGTTTCAATGAATAATTCATTTAATATAAAGCAGCAACAACATTAACTTTTATTTATACCGTCATAATACAATATATTATTTATATTAAATATTACATATTCACCCTCATTCTTGTTTACGGCCGTATGCGATACGTTCGAAAGTATATCAAATTCGTATTCCCGTTTACGTTCGAATCAATCACTATTTTAAACATCGCACATGCATAAAACAACGCCCATCCAACTTTAAACTATCATTTCTGATACAGATTTTAGTTGTAATTAAAAATCTTTGCTATCATTTGTTATTTGACTTGTTTTTTTTCGCTGACTTTGTATCATCATGCTTGCTTACGTCCGTATCGACCATACGACGAACACATGCTTTCGAACGAATGCGAACAAGCCATTCTTGTTTTCACTCGAACGTGTACGTACGCGACTCCTGTGCAAAAGAAGGATCGACAGCGCAGGTAGTTGTTTTTAGGAAGATTCCAAGCATCAAGGAAGTGACGAATGCTACATAATAAATAAATATCACACTCAGGACCAATTTTATTCAACTCGGTAAATGAAATTTTCAAATTAAACTTCGTGCAAAATAAAAAAAGCAGTCCGATCAGTATTATCTGCGAAAAATATGTTGCATTTTTCTTGCAATTTTGTCATGTTTTCGATAGTCTTCATATTTATTACATTGGTAAAATCATGCATTTAATATAAAATAAAGCATATTTGCCCATGGCGTATTTTCCAGTACCTAATGGATGTAAAATTTGATGCGTAAAAACTTGGAACCGCGCATATATTCGAAGGCTCGCCAGAAAAAAACAGCATTTTACTATACTGCTATGCTTTCTAAATGTTTTCTGCAATACACAAATTTATGATTTGATTGCAAATCACCTTTAGACTCGAAAATAAATTTGTTAGAAATCGGTTAAACTTTTTTCAATGTGTTCGAACGATTGATTCGCAACATAAAACTGACGAATCGAAACCACGTCATTTCGTCTATTCGTCCGTAAACGCGAATGGGACTTTCCGTTCGTACGAATGATGTTCGAATACACGTATCGTTTGAAGTTAAACTGCCATACATTTTAGCGTTTTGCATATGGTTAATCACAAGAATTGGACTGATTTCATCAAGGCTTAGCATTTATTTAAAGAAGTTTACTGATATTTTAATTTTTTGTGGCAAACGAGTCGCGTTCAAATTCATTCGAGTGAAAACAAGAATGGCTTATTCGTATTCGTTCGAAAGTACCCGTTCGTCGTACTGCCGATACGGACGTAAACAAGAATGAGAGTAATTATTTATATCTCTTACCGAATTTTCATTTAAAAAATCAGAACGTATATCAATAAGGAATATTTTATTGTCATTCAAAATCAATATTTTTGCATCAGTTGAAATAACTAATCGTAATATTGTTTTATTAAAACCGATTTGTTTTTCAACTCACATAATTGTTAAATCAAAAACAAGGTCGGTTGTTGTAACTAAAATCTTTATTGAAATTGAAAAGTGTTTGTCTTGACTAACTGATAGCATCTTATTTTAAAACCAAAAATTTTGTTATTTCAACCATCGTTTCTGTTGATCGAAAAACAAAAATGATAGGTTAGAAAAAAACAACAATCGATTAATTGTACCAAATTTTAACCAATCAAATTCTGAAAAACAACTAATATTTTGGTTGTTTCAAGATCGCGAGGGGTGCCGTGCAAAAGTAGCCATTTTCGCTCTGGTCTGGTCACTTCTTCTTGTGCATCAGTTCTTGGATGAATTCTTTCTATTCAGGCCTGTTTGCTTACTGGACATTTTACTCCAAGACAGGTGTTATTTCCTATCCGATTTAAAACCGCTACCGACATTAAACGATAATCTAGGTCTAGGCGCATTAAACGACAATCGTGACTTTATTAGTAATTACCATAATAAACAGTCCACACCTCTAAATTTAGAATCACTGTTATGTAATATGCATTGACCTTTTTATCTCTTTTACCTCTTTTAATAATTATAAAAGTATAGATTTGAATCAAACTTTAGAAAAAATTTCCGAGGCCGAGTCTCATATACAAAATCGACGAAATGAGCAAATGTCCGTGTGTGTGTGTCTGACTGGACCGATTTTGATCAAAGTAGTCGCAAATGAAAAGTCTCATCGTTTACTTTTTGAGTTATTTTTTGACAATGTCTGTCACAATTGTCCTTGTAAACAAACATGTTTCGCGACTTAGATTCCGCACGGTACACGGCTATCCAACAAGCCATAGTTCGTTGAAATCCGTCCATTTTTAACGGATATATCGTTTTTTTTTGTAAGCGACTTTTTTTCCTATTCCAGTAGTAGGAGTTCTTAACGTTGTAAAGCGCTGCTTGGCAGCAAAGTGAAACACGATTTTTAATACTGTTGTATGAAATTGCTTCTAAGCACCAAATAGACTGTGTACAGCATTTCTCTCTCTTAAGACATTTTTTCTCGTTTCGATTTTAGCATGGTTCCTTTTTGGAATCATAATCGTTCGAATATAGCATATGTATTAGAAAGATGGCAGCATTTTCAAATTCAAAACAATTTCATTGAAACTGCTTACAGCATTTCATTTAAACTGCTTACAGCAATAATCACTGGAAGAAAATAACTTCTTACACCCGTCTACCATTAAAATCAGTTATTCGAGATCAGATTCGGAGATGGCTTAACCGATTTCCTCCATCCAAGATTCAAATGAAAGGTCTTAAAATCCCATAAAAACTTTCTGTTTCTTAATTAAGTCCGACTTCTGATTCCAGATATACAGGGTGCTTAGTAAAATACAATGAGGTCTCTTTTTACACGGGGGTTAAGTACCGTTAATTGCGGAAACCGTGCAAAAAAAAACCGCGTGGAAAATTTGATGTTATAATTACAAAAACCGTAGATTTGATGATATGTTTGTTTTGTTTTGGATAAAATGTAACTTTTGATAATTTGAAGGGGAAAAAAGCTTATTTTTTAACCCTCAAATTTATACAAGATGCACATAACTGTGAAAATGTAACTGTTGTTTCACAATAAACACGGAAATCTAAAAAACAGCCAGAGGTTACGAGAAAGGCCCAGTGATACTTGATAAAACGCATTGGATGACAAATTAAAATTAGAACACTTAGGAAACGCGTTGTACGATAAGCAAATTATTCTAAATGGCTCATGCCTTCTGTATAATGCATTTAGTTATCAAAAGAACGATAATACGTACAACTAGAACCCATAAACACTTCCACTACAAAAAAGCTTGAGAATAAGTTCTTTTCGATTCTGAAGGTACGATGTGTAGTAAACACTAACGATCTGAACAGTCATTCTCAACTAAACTGAGTGGGAAGACATGGGTATTGGATGAAGATCTATGCACGCAGCGACCGAATCATAGGGGAAGAATTTATATTGATGAATTTGGATCAAATTAGAAAAGGTATTACAATGTGTCAATATCATAATACTATTAGAGCTATATCATTCAAATGGGTATAAAATACTGTACTGTACGATATGATGAAGAGTTGAAGAGATTAGTAAATTCGACTAGTTCTTCAACGCTATGAAATTCTCGATGATATCAATGACGATGCTGACATCATACACAACAACTGAGCAATGATTTTTGTTAACTTTCAAACTTTGAATTAACTCTTATAATCGTTTTCTTACAGACAACCTGTTCCCTTTTTTTAAATTTTTCTCAAAAAGCAAATGACAGTGCATTTTAAACTCTCATCAGAATCCGTGTTAATTGCGAAAACCGCGTAAATAAAAACCGTGTTAATTCCGGAATCCGTGTAAAAAAAGCCGTGTATAAAAAAAAATCGTGCGAAAAAACCGTGTAAAAAGAGACCTTAGTGTATGTCAATTTCAATGGAATGATTCACAATACCTTGGGTCAATTTAACTGACATCGGCTGCACCGGTTTCCGAACTCCGGTTTCGAAAGTATCGTGAATACTGGGGCTCAATCGTTTTCTCAAAGAAGGCAACACCGAATTTAATAAACGAATATTCAAGCTAAAGGACTTATGCTTCCATACAAAATTGATGAATTTATTCTGATTCCGACTTCCGATTTTGCAGCAGCTGGATGTGTGTTCAAAATTTAAACTGTCATAGAAGAGGAGGATTCCAAAAAATCTTCAAAGTTTAGTTCAATACTATTTCAATTTATTCGTTATGTTAATTCATGGTCATACGAATCGTTTTGGGTTATGATGATCCCTGAATACCGGTTCCAGAAGTACCGTAAATGATGACCAAAAATTCTGCAGGGGAACTCACTTCGACATTTTATGGAATGCATAATCAATTGTCACACGTTTAGATTAATTCTATGGTTTCATAAAATTTTTCTTTTCGATTCGACTTGCAGCTCCGAAATTATAGGGTAATGGGTGATTGTAATTTTAAACTGTCACTTAAAAAAACGGCAATTAAAATTATTTCATAAAAACTAAAAATACCGAGGGATATTCATGCAAAAAAACACATTCGGTTGATAAAAAAAGTGTAATCTCACTGTTGGATGGATTAAGCGCGTTTTTGAATGTGAAATGAAATAAAATAAAAAAAACTACCTGTAATGGACCACAGAAGTTGCTATTTGTGTTCGTCAAAGAACCCATTGCGCCATAATACAATCGGCAATAAGACAAGGCTCAAGTAAAGTCAATAAGGTTTGAACTGATGAGTAAAAGACGTAGGTAACATTAACAGAATATTTCAATTGTTTTTATTTAGTAATCCAACTCCGAGACATACATTGGTATTACGTATTACGTCAATTGTACACCGATACTTTGTCCACTATATTGTACAGAACCTAAACAGGAGGCTATTTCGATCACTATTTGTGATATTGTAAATTGTTTAGTAAATTAATATTGTCACAATTAAATTATGCGGTTAGCTCATATAAAAATACTGCAATCAGAAAAGTATAAAGTTCAATAATCATATTGAGCATGCACTGAAAACGGTATTGGAACATGCTCAACAGTTTAACATCAAGATTTTGAAACGGGGAATTGAGCAAAAGAAAATAATAATATAACATATACCGCTTCCGCCTGTATGTTTCATCAACTTAATATCACTTTTTCCTATTCATTCGAAGAGAAATACGTAAAGCAAACGTTGATACAAGGAACATTTCCTGATTTGTAAATCAGAGAAGGAATTTTTAGGGGTTAAAAGAAACTGCATTGATAAGATGCAAGTTGTGCTGTTTTCTCCTGCATATATCAAACGTATTATTGTTGTTTCAGCAATACACTGACTAGTATGAATTGCAAGCATACTCAGGGAAGAAACAAACAAATGAACCAAATGTTTGTGGATGAAATCAACTCTGCCACATTAGCATATTACACGTATTCTCCCTAGGCATAAAGGACATCTTCACTTACCTATCCTTTTCTGAGGTTTTGTAGTTGTGTCGATCTGTGAGATAAAGGAAGGTGATGTTACTGGTATTACATAAAATGTGAATATTTGAATAGTGCTTCGTCGTACGTCTTAGAATGTGGTAGAGAAAGGTTCGCTAAATGATACTTACTTCTGAAACAACACTTTCTCCTTCGTATCGTGTAAATACACAGACAGACGAACATAAGGAAGGCAGCTAGGCATCCCCCGGCGATTCCGAGAAGGTAACTAAGCTCCAGTGGCTCCACTGCTCGTTTCCAAGCGTATTTTCCATTTGGATTTCGGTGTTTGTGGCCAGTTTTCAGCATTGCGTTAGTGGCGTTGAAGGATGATCATCCGGAATGCGGGATTTAAATATGCAAAGGTACACATTTCTATGTAAGTGATAGCGAGTATATGGTAGAGCACAATATTTTTCAGTTTTTTTTATTGAATTAGATGGAATCCTTTTCCCTCGTGATATATGTTTATGGATCGCGTTTTGCCGAAATTAAAATACAGCTGAACCTTTTTTGGTTGGCCAAAGCGATAGCTCGTTTAACGTATATTTTATTCATAATGAATAACAGGAGATTCATTTTAATCCACTGAAAGGAAATAAGTTATTCCACAGGATGCCTGAGTCGAACAGGCTCATGACTTATGATATAGAATATTACCACGATTTCTTCTGAAGAAGTAGAACTCAATGCAAGTTCTTCTATTCTATTTATAAAGAGTGGTAAATAATTGCCCTCCGAAACAATGCAGTCTAAAGAAATTTGCTTTTGCTGTCAGCTTTCATAGACTACCTTCAAAACTTTGTGATAAAAAAAATCTGGATGGACACACGTACGTATTACTATAATGTTTTGTCACATAAACTATTAATGTTAGATTTGAGAAACAAAAGTTTATATAATACGGAAGATGAAATGTGGAGATGGCGTATGAACCACGAATTGCAACAGCTGCTAGTAGAACCACCCATCCTACGGACAGCTACGATGGGCTGAGCATATCATTAGGATGTCGGACGATAGTCCAGTGAAAATGGTTTTCGAATTTGATCAGGTTGGGGCAAGGAAAAGAGGAGCGCAGCAAGCCAGGTGAATCGATCCAGTGGAGGGTAATCAACAAAGTATCCGTGCCTTGAGTGGCTGCCGATGAGCAGTCAGGGACGTATACTTGATAAAGGACACCCCAGGACTATTTTTGCTAGGTGAGGTAAGACAAGAGAATTGTAACCGGCATTGCTCGAAGCGTCTTAGTACATTACATATTCTATCTTCGACGGATTATGTCTAACAGACTGTACCAGATGGAAAAGAACTAATAATTTTTTTCAGGTTAGTTGAGATCTTCAATTTGGTTGACAACAGATTTATACTATAATAATCCGAACTTGAAATACTTTGGTGAAAATTTAAAAACATACGAAGGTTGATATCTCATATAAATAAATTTTCGAGATACTGCAACACAATGTTAATTGTGTAAATTTACCGATTGAACATGATGAGTAAGATAACTTAATAACTTGAATTTAAGTGTACATAATTCAATGCTAAAATTCACCTGCCATTGATGTTTAAAAATTTATATTCGTTCCTTCTTAAACTTCTCATATCCAGAAGAAACATCATTCAATCAAAAGAATGATATAACGGTTAATTAGCAGTTGCAAATGCTATCACAAAAACGACAATTTTCAAAAAACTTCTTGAATGCTCACCCGAAAACATCCCTTCAACGCGGAGATTTATAGCATGTCGGTCAGTGCCCCGCTCGTTCTCAACCACCAAATAGTACGGCCGTTGGTCCTGCAGATCAGCGTCGTCGATGTGCAAAGTAGCAAGGTAGCAGTCTTCCCGGCTGTCTTGTGTAACGTCGTCCACTCGATAGCGACCTTTGAATAAAGGAGTTTAATTAAACAACGCTTCTGTTCTACTACCACGTATGAGTGTGTGGGTTGATAAAAAAAACACATACCTATTCCAGATCCCGCTTCCAATCGCAGTGAGCCCCACTCCCAGGCAACATGCCGTGGTCTGGGATCGGCACACACAATCAGCGAAAGTGTTGCTGAATCTCCCTTCCGTACTGATACGGAATGTCCGGTGGATGTTGGTGACGTCCGCAGAACCTGTGGCGCTCCTACCACTTGCAGTGCTATCGGATCAGATGTGGCCGTTCTTTCCTGTCCATTGATGAAGTTAGTTGCCCGGCACTCGTACTCGCCCTGATAGTCGTACGTTACATTATCTATTACCAGTCTTGATTCTCGTCCCCTATCGAGGAATGGTTTACCCTGTGTTGAGATCCTGACGGGACGAAAGTAGAATACGTGTAAAAACGACACAAAACGTAAGTAGAACATTGTGAAGCGTAATGAAAAAACTGTCACTACTGAACGAAGCATACAACATAACGGGTCAAACGCCTTAGGCGCCTTGAAAAGCGTTAATGAATTTTAATTAAAATATGCTGTACTCGTTCCTAAATAAATAATTATCTAGCAGTCTTTTCAAGTTGCTAGTGTACCGCTGTAGCGTAGAAATATCGTATTTAAGTAGATTTCAACTGGCTCGTTATGAAATTCCACGATGGTGATTTTTCCTAATGGCAGTTAGAGGTGAGAGAAGCTGTGTTGATTCGATGTGCTACCTCTAAGTAAACTTGTTCAATTCAATTGTACACGACAAGTGAGCTCAACCGAAGTGAAATTATTTAATTTCGAAAGGTTTGATATAGACTTGTAATAATACATTTGTTGTAGAAATATTGGTACGATTCAAGAAACATGACCACTGGGAATAGAATCCACTTGCTATTGACAGATTGAATTCATTTCGTTATCGCACAGTATGAAAAAATCACGAGTCTTACAGTTCTCATGAAATTGTGAATTTGGAAGATTGAAAATACTGCGGCATCAAAATAAAGGTTTATTTCCGATTTAATTTT
Organism: Malaya genurostris; assembly: GCF_030247185.1. Lineage (NCBI taxonomy): Eukaryota > Metazoa > Arthropoda > Insecta > Diptera > Culicidae > Malaya > Malaya genurostris. The sequence continues at coordinate 122,182,250 of NC_080571.1, read as the reverse complement.
ACTTATTATCCTTATGTTCGTTCATTAGTCGGGACAGCATACTGTCAAATACCGCTCGATTGCGTCGAGTTTTAAACAAACTTTCGAATCGAATGATCCGGTTTCCATAAAACACCTCATGAATTTACTTCGTATCAAAAGAAAGTGAGTCCATTTCTGGCGTATATTTCATTTGTTCTACTTCGTTGAACGATTTTAAGCTCAACTTGTTTATATGTTGGATTAATCGTATGTATAGGTTTGATGCGGCAAACTACATTTTTAAAGTTTTCAATCAATTTTCAAATATTTTCTTCATTTCATTTTAATGGATGAAAACTGTAACTAAGAAAAAACGGGGTCTTTGACGAAAATATGTAAACTTTAACAATCAATCGAATTTAATTTGTCTACCTTTTCTTACTCACTGCCCCGGTGAACGACCACAATTAGGTTTTCACATAAAATTTGTTTATATTCCACCACCGCTGGTGGAAGCATCGATTATCGCGATCATTGTTTACTGTATGTACAGATAGACAAAAAACTACCAAATCTAAACATCTGGAACAACTGCAAGAGCAGTGTACGTACAGATTTGCACAAATTTAAAGTATTACGATTTCTAGATATTAAATATACGCAAACAGCCCTTACTTTTTAATTAAATTTAATTTTTAACAAAACATATCCCGAACCCGACGGTACGGGTCGGATTCGGGTTCAGAAAAAAAGTTTTTCAGGAATTTCCGATATTTGAACCCGATATCCGACCCAAAAAATGAACCTGACAGATTCGGGCAAGGTTCGGGTACGGAAAAAACGGGTACGGGTTGACTTCGGGGTTGGAAGGAAGATTCTTTTATATTCGATCGGACACAGTTTGAGTTCAGGTTAAGAAATTGTTTAACTGGCTAACTGTACAAAGAGGTTCTATTTGATAGAAGACGCGAATTAAAGAAAGATGTGCCCAGACGTTGTACAATGAGATTCCTATGAAATGTAAAGAATGCTCCCTCATTGATCAACGGAATAAGAGCTTCGATATGTGAAGATGAATTATGGGCAGCTTTCCGGTAAAAAGTTGTTTGTCTAAGTGATCCCTTGCCAGTTCAAATTCATTTTTGGTGATCAATTTGCAAGAAAAACTTATGGCATTGAAACTGCGGACAAAAAAAAACAGTTTTTTTGCGAAAAACAAGTCTATGGATTCACAAATGTACAACCTGGAGTGCCTGAAAAGCGTATACTTCCGAACATTTTAGCTTAAAATGAACCGAAATCGGTACGACCTGATTTGGCAAGCTTTACTACTGTGAAGTAGTGCTTCAGTTGTAGCTAGACAACGAGGTGGATTTTATAAAAATGACATCAATCCACCCAATTGTCCTCAAACCCGAAAATTGAGAAATATTAGGTAATTGACAAATCGAAAGGTGACTTAGGATGCGACATAGATGAAGAAAATTGATGAGTAGTATTGGTAGAAGTTTGAGGTTTCATCAAACCCAAATCGAAATAATTTTCTTGCTAACTTTACTTTAAAGTATCATAACGGACCGTCGTTTTGAGTACTTAATATTAATTATTTCTCGGAAAAAAACTGTTTAGTATAAACATATTAGTTTTTTGTGTGTCCAAAAAATTAATGACTTAAACTTCGATTTTTTTGTGCAAAATAGCGTATTTTCATGCTAACTAATATTGTTTTCGATTACACATCCTTTACAAAACATCCTAAACGGTACGAAAATGTTTCCCTCTTGTCAATTTAAAAGTGTTTATCTTTCTACTAACATTGCGCGTTAATAAATGTTCCATGTGGTTTAACTTATATTGTTAGAGAGGTTGGCTTTTCATAGAAGCTAGTTGATGTTGCAGGTTTACGGTATCTCACAGCAGAACTTGCTCCTGTATGATTTACAAGATGTGCTTTCTAAAGATAGAACGAACCACCGTTGGAGTGTAATGTAAATAACAAATGTAGCGAGTTAGCTTCCGAGGGTAAGTAATTTGTCGTCAACCATATACAGAATGTACTATCTGGTGGTATGTGGGTTGTTTTACGGCGACAGCGACAAATATTTGTCTTCATTTTTTTGTGAAATTATTTTCTTATTTTTATTGTAGCCGAATAAAAGACATTACTGATCTTTGCAGTTTGGAAAAAAAAATTTTTGATCAAAATTCGAAACAACAGTGGCCTAATCTATCTAATCAAACGGCGTAATTAAACAAAAGCCTGAATTCTTTGAATTTTATGTCTAAATATCTCGTTACTTTTACTAAATTAGAAAAAATCGAGTAAATTTACATTTTCTGGAACCAACATACCAAAACGATTTATTTTTACATTTAATTGTTTAATTGTGACATGATATACTCCTGGTATATTGGAAGCATGTCAGTAATTCCAAATTCAAAGCAAAAACCGATACCAATCAAAAGAATGCCTTGATTACACCCAAATTGGAGCGAATATAGTCGTTGTTACACTACTCCAGTGCAGAGCTAAAATAAAGATTTTTGAGCAATGAACAATACATATGTAAATAATAATCGATTGCATTATTGTCTTTCTTTAATTTGTGAGGAACATATTTTTTACTCTCTCAAAGTGTTCAGAAAATCACGCATTTTAAAAAAATGCATCCGATATTTTTTCAGTACACGTTTTTCGAAATTTTCGGAAAATTTTAAAATTGTGACTAAAATAATAACGACAATTACTACGTGATAAGTACGGGTCATCACTAGCACTATTTGATTTGAACAATGTTAACTCATTCAGGAGTGGGAAAGATTTTGTAATGATTTATGAAGCTAGTCCTGAGTCTCCAAAGTATTTATTTCGAAAAAACTAAAAAAGACTAATACTTTCTTTTCAATTATTGTAGCTTATTTGTTGTTATACCAATGGACAGCTATTCAGCCTTACGATTTATCAGACAGATGACGAATGATAGATGCTTGTATATCTCAGCAGCAGAACCCGAACTTGAAATACTTTAGAGAGGGAGATCTGATAGGTCGTTATTGTAGTTAAATTTTAACCGTCATTTCTAAGGCTAATCCACACACCCGATGTACTACTTCTTTGGTATGTGTAAATTTGAATAAATAGGAAATCATGCTACAGCCTTTGCGGGTTTATGGTGACTTTTAACTCTTTTCTTAACACAAGTTTTTGAAACGCATAGTTCGTCGTTCCAAATCCACATGTTTTAAATAAAGTGACCATCACGAAGTTTTAATTTCAAACAACAATTCAATTTACTTGTTTTGTTTTTGTTCTTATTTTATCAGTACCTAGCGAGAGAGAAACTGGAATAATAATGAATTGAATAGAAGAAATGATAATTAGGGAAAAAATACCACAAATATGGGAGTTTTTCCTATTCGAAGATATTATTCTTCGTATTGAACCACTCTCCATAAAAAAAATTTAGTGTGTTTCTTTTGTAAATGTGCATCTCGCTTGATGCACATAAAATTAAGTTCCAGTTTTTTTACAATCCAAGACTTAAATCTACTAACCAATCCATGTAAAAAAACTTAAGTGTACGAAATCGACGAGGATACTAAAAAGTGCCAAATTCTGATCTACGTGGTCCATAAACGGTCTCAATATGTTTAACACAAATATTTGTAAATATATTATGTGAATGATTCATCCACTAACTATATTTGAAACAAAATATAGTTGAAGAAATTATTTAACATATGTCCAAGACTTATACTTTTAGTACACTTGAATACAAAAAACAGAATTCCGTACAACTCAAGAAAGTGTCTGAAATACATATATGTGAGGTGTTACAAAAAAATTGAAGTGATAATACACAAACTTTGGTGTAATATTTACACTATGGAATTGAAATTTACAATAGAATTGAACTTTATAGAAAATATTTGAAAAAATCAATTTAGGAACAATACTGCTTTTAAAGGACTTTATACAATAGTTTCAAGTTATCAGAATCGACATTTCAGGAAAATGTTTTGAATCCATTAATTATTAAACAAGATAGTCCTTAAAACCGTAAAATAACTGCAGCAGGTATGATTTCTGTTTAACACTTATGAAGTTGAAGTGAGCTTATTTAAACGATAGTATGTTCTCGATAATACAAAAAGTAAAATGATAACCACTGGAATATATTAAGTTACAAATTTGTTCCATCAATCAGTCAAGACTCTGAAATATTATTTTGAATCCTATGTTTACGAAAAAACCCAAAACAACTGTAATCCCTGTTCGGCAATATAACACCCGGAGCTCATGAAATCAGACACTTCTTCTCCAAGATCTTCCTAAGACTGAATATATGCAATTACACAGCACAGGGTGTAATAACAAGCTGTATATTCACACTGACGTAGAAGCATTGCTTCGAAGAGACGACCCATTTAACAAGTCCTTCTGCTGCCCGTGGGATTATGAAGCATGTAAACAGAAACAAGCCACAGCGTTCACCCGCATTCAAGCTATTCAGAATCAACTTTTTTTCAAACTTGCTACAAAAGCTATTCAAATGCTTTCGTGTTTCCGTTGACGGTTTCAGAGCTGTGGATGCCAGAGACATGGAAAAAGATTCCACCACAAATGGTGCTATTCGAATGGTCTGGCGAAACAGTTTTTTTTGCTCTCCAGAAGGATTCATTTGTTTTTCAATTTAACAGAAACTGGTTCCGCTTAGGAGGAAGAAAATTTGTTTCCGCTACCAAGTAGGACGTACCACACAATAATACCTTCGACTTAAATAGTCAATAGACTGAAGCTGAAACCATAGACTTTTGAGTAAAGCAAGGTAGATGAGATTTTGAAAGGTGGAAAAGGAAGTACGAGAACAATTTACCTTTGTACCCACTTATACGTGGGTGGTGGATTTCCCTCCGCCACACACTCAAAGGCGGCAGGACTGAAAAGTGGTGCTGTCGTTAGACGATCCGGACCGGCGGATAATATCTTTGGAGCATCTGAAAATAATTTCATTTCAAACGATAGACGTCCGATGAATTTGAATATGTAACCAAATAGATAGCTAATTAACAAGGCAAGATTGTACTAGAATTACGCACATTTAACATCTAACTGAACTGAAAGAGTATCCGATGTTCCCACCGAATTTTGTGCCTGACACGTGTATAAACCGGCATCACGTCTACCAACAGGTCGTAGTTGGAGCGATTCTTGTAAACTAGCGATTTCCGAGCGACCCGCTCGACGCCACACTATGCTGGCGGTTGGGTTGGCATCAGCCAAACATCGTAGGATGAGTGAATTTTTTCCTTCCTCCAGATCGATCTGAGGTGCCCCGAGCAGTCTTATCGTAGGAGCATCTGTAGAAGAGTGAAATTGATGTGCAGTTGGATACTTAATAACCAGTGGCATCATAATGAAGAAAATTTACTTACACTTAACATCTAATCTGGCATCGACAGCTACCGAGCGGGTTGCATAAGACTCGTGAATTGCGAGACACTTCAGAATAGCACCATGTCTATCCTTATTCGATGGAATTTGTACCACAGTCGCGGCTGACCACGTCCTAGGGTTATCCGGTTCCGTGGAATTAATTTGCGGATGAAGTGGAGATATTTCTTGATCTCCTGAAAGCGAAAAATAGAATTTTGGTGATCAGTCGAATTTACCAGTTTGTATTGGATGTACATATGTATTTCAGAAAACTACAACATGATAAATGTGAAAATAACGACATAGGTGCAATTAGCTGCAATTTATATTTAGCCAAATCGATATTTCCCTTTCGATAGCTTCTGCGCTATCTTTTTAAGTGAAACTGAAAATTTGCTCGAAAAGTAAAACACTTTCGGACGGGTTGCATGGATTCATGAGAAAATGCTCGAGTAAGCTGTGAATGGGAATTGGCACATTAAAAGTTCCTAGGAAGCTTAATTTGTTTCATTATCTGCTCGCAGTCTTTTGGGAATACCATCGTCGAAGCGAGCTTTTTACTGAGATGCTATATGTCAGGAAACTGGAGTACAGAAAGTGCAAAGATTAGTTTTTTTTAGTCATTTCAAAGTTATTGATACTGAAATGAAAAAAAATACAGCATTAATTATTTTGAATTCATAGCACACTGAGAGCTTCGTGTTTCAAGTATTGAAAGGGCACTTTCGCGATGATAAGTATTGAAAGGGCACTTGATTCATGTTAATCGTTGTTTTCATTGGGCCACTTTACTGTTAATCTAGAAACGAAAAGAAAGCACATAAAGTCTAAACTCTATCATTAAACATGACTGCATATTTAATTATGTTATATCCAGACTATCAAAGAGTTTAATGTAGTATTACTAGTACAGAAGGCCTTATGCATCTTAGCGATACGAATCATCCGAGTCTCTAATATGTCAGAAAGTAAATCATTGCTTTCTGACATATCAGAGACTCAGAAGTAAATCATTACTTTCAGACATATCACTTTTCTGTACTTGATCTTCACATCCGCGCTCTTCCTTGAGTACTATGGCTCTATAATTTCATATTTTTTCTCCTCTCATAATTTTTAGTTGGTTCGATATCGTTAAAAACCGAAAAAAAAACACATATTAAAACACACAAACACATATACACACGAGCATTTGCTTAGTTCGTCGAGCTAAATCGATTTGTATATGACACTCCCCTCCGGGCCAAGGAAAATTTTTCTCAAGTTTGAGCGAATTCTATAGCTATTGTTGATGTGGAACACATCTTTATTTTCTATATAGGGGTGCAAATTAGAAACTCAAGGAAAAATTCTCGTAGAAATGTGGTCAGGTTTTAAATACTCATAGCTCAGTATATTTTGTATCAATTATTAATATTATTTCATTATTTGATTGGAAATATTTCTACGATTCGACTTGAATGTATCAAGCCACGTATTTTTAATTATAAATGATTGAAATTTTGATTAGTAGCGAGCAGTGTCCTATTTTGTCTGCTAAAAATCTCCGGCATATTGGATTTCCCTGCCATAGACGACGGTTTTGAAGCAGTAAGCGATATATCAAAGGGAAAGCATCGCTCTGATTGGTCAATCGATGCAAAAGTGAAGTTGTTGGAAGCACACAAATCTATAAATAGAAGCGAAATCATAGCTAACGTTTCAGTTCTACACGTAGCATGCTAGAGGTAGGTTGTTCCTGGACAGCAAGACAAAAAGTGCCATAAAACGAGTTGAAGCATTAATTGGTATGCTCTGATCTTGTGTCATGCAAACTCGGATGAAATTCTTTGCAATGTCTTTTCGCCTGAGAAATTGACATCTACCCCAGGGTAAATTTTGAGTGCTTAACATTTATTTCTAATTTTTTTAAGATGAACTCGATTGCTAATGAGAAAAAGTTTATCGCATCAACCGAAATCACAGAATGGTAGAGAAACTTAACGCTATAAAAATAAATTCTTGCATACAAAACTTGAATACAAGCTTGGCGACGAGAAGCTTTAATATCAAAATCGTATCGCAGGTATGTACAAAGATATAATTGCATACATTTGGGATTTTGGTGTAATTTCGTCGGCTTTAAAACAAACAATGTTCGGTGTTGATTCCTTGTCAAGATCAATCTAGGCAGACTCTCGTGCAATTGCAGATTCAAAAGTGTGACGATTGATTGAACTGTTTGATTGTAGATCATTAGAAATTTTGGTTGCCTTGTTCCACATCACTGGCTCGAACAACCCCATGGGGCTGATCCTTGTAGTTTTTTCTAAAAAAAGGTAAAACATATTTTTTAGCTGTGAAGCAAACAAATGTAATTTCCGAATATATTTAATTCGCAAGTCAATATTTTTTATTTTATATAATAAATATAGCGATTCGTTCTTCAGTTTTACGGGAGCGTGAGTTCAACAAACCAGAAAATTTCTGAATAAATCAATGAAAACATGGTGCTGTAGAAGCGCTAGGGACAAACTACGAGAGTTTCCTTGCATTTTGCTTTCGAATGTTTTAGATTGCACTAAGCGCACATGATAAGTGGCAAGTGGCAAATTACATATTCTGTGAAGAATGTTGAAATTGGAAAGATCAATATCAAATTAAATTTGAAGCGTCGTTTCCAAAAGTTCCACAGTACCTGAAAAGTATCCGCTTCATTAGAGCACCAAAGTACGCGTGGAACTTTTTGGCAACTTGAGCGTTCAGGAAAATTACTGAGAAACCTTTCTCACTGCTTAAAAGCTGTACAAGGAACTGCTTCACAGTTTGTTCGGTTGCGTCGGGTGAACATTCAAGTATAAGTAATTCCTTAAAAACGGACATTTCAGAATATACTAAGGTCTCTTTTTACACGGTTTATGTTTTGGCACGGTTTTTTTTATACACGCGTTTTTTGACACGGATTCCGGAATTACCACGGTTTTTATTTACGCGGTTTTCGCAACTAGCACGGTTTTTGATGAGGGCTCAGAAAGTACTCTGTCATTTTTTTGAGAAAAATTTAAATAATTGAACAGGTTGTCTGTAAGAACACGATTTAATTTAAAGTTTGAAAGTTAACAAAAATTATTCATTCAACAATTCACGGGAGTATTGACTCTCGTTCCATGAAATGATTAATCAGTCTTCAGATTTTGAATCCCTGTCGTAAATTACACGTCAACGTCTTCTTCGCTCAGTTGTGGTGTATGATATATTGTCAGTATCGTCATTGATATCATCGAGAATTTCGAGGAGTTGAAGAACTAGTCGAATTTCTAATCTCTCCAACTCATCATCATATCGAGCAGTACAGGATTTTATAGCATTTAGAATGATATAGTCCTAGCAGTTTTTTTTTTTTTTTATTCAAGAATATAATGTTTAAGGCACACTGCTTAAGCTCTAAGATGCCAAGGGCTTAGCAGTTTTATGATCTGCACCGATGAAATGAGTGGCTTCAGCATGACACATAGCAATACCTTTTCTAATTTGATCCGTATTCATTTCTATGGATTCTTTCCCTTTAATTATGTCGATGCGTGCATAGATCTTCATTCAATATCCATGTCTTCCCACTCAGTTTAGTTAAAAATGACTATTAGGCTGCTGTCAGAGTGAAAGCGTCACGCGAAGCGTCGAGGCGCACGTGCGAGCTAGTTAGATCAAAGCAAACCTGAATGCGATGCTCGCTTCACTGTCAGTTTCAGTCTTTTGAACAGAGATGCCAGATCTGCAGATTTGTCTGTAAATCTGCAGATTTCGCACATAGTGCTGCAGACATTTTTAGTTGTGCAGACTTTGGAAATCGAGTTTTTTGCAGACTTTCGTCAAAATTTACAGATTTTTGAAATTGTCGGTCCAGTCAGTTTAACGTATCATACTTTATACAAAAATTGCTGCCAACAAGAGATACTTGCTGACTATAGATTTTTTTCGGATATACAGACTTTTACAACCCTGTCTGAAGATATTTGAAATTTTTACCTGACATCTCTGCTTTTGAAGCAAAACAACAAGCGTCTGATCGCTAGATGCGTCGTAGCTATGACAATGATTGTTTATGTTTGGAAAAATAATAAATTACAGTATGAACGGTATTGAACAATTTTGCCTTGTATCCAATGATTATTATAATAAAAAAGTAAAAACTACTTAGAACCATTGCCTAGAACTTATTTGGTTTGTTATTGCCTCATTCCATGAAGCATTAAAGTCACTTGTGGCTAGAAATCATTATGAGCTGAATGTAAACAAATGTTTGATTCCTTCCTAACTTGCATTGTTTCCATGGCATTTTGTCGGAACTAGTCGACGCTTATTAGCGGAGGGTCAATAAAATTACATTATTACTGAACCAACTGGTTCACTATTACTGATCCAACATTTTGTAATGAATCGTATAGGACATTGTAATCTTGAGTTTATCTTTGGTGAAAGTGTTTATCGGTGGTGCTACCAGCACTTCTTTAGTCGAACGTTCTAAGTTGTATCAACCTATTATCGTTCTTTTGAAAACTCATAATTCATTATACAAAAGGCATGAACCATTTAGATTAATTTGCCTACCAGACGACGCGTCTCCTCATACCGTTTTCGTTTTTGAACCTACACGCGGGCGACTCCGACACCGAGTAAAACGAACATGTGGTACGCGCCCTAAACAACAACTCATAAAAAAAAACTACAAGGATCAGCCCCATGGGGTTGTTCGAGCCAGTGATGTGGAACAAGGCAACCAAAATTTCTAATGATCTACAATCAAACAGTTCAATCAATCGTCACACTTTTGAATCTGCAATTGCACGAGAGTCTGCCTAGATTGATCTTGACAAGGAATCAACACCGAACATTGTTTGTTTTAAAGCCGACGAAATTACACAAAAATCCCAAATGTATGCAATTATATCTTTGTACATACCTGCGATACGATTTTGATATTAAAGCTTCTCGTCGCCAAGCTTGTATTCAAGTTTTGTATGCAAGAATTTATTTTTATAGCGTTAAGTTTCTCTACCATTCTGTGATTTCGGTTGAAGCGATAAACTTTTTCTCATTAGCAATCGAGTTCATCTTAAAAAAATTAGAAATAAATCTTAAGCACTCAAAATTTACCCTGGGGTAGATGTCAATTTCTCAGGCGAAACGACATTGCAAAGAGTTTGCATGACACAAGATCAGAGCATACCAATTAATGCTTCAACTCGTTTTATGGCACTTTTTGTCTTGCTGTCCAGCAACAACCTACCTCTAGCATGCTACGTGTAGAACTGAAACGTTAGCTATGATTTCGCTTCTATTTATAGATTTGTGTGCTTCCAACAATTTCACTTTTGCATCGATTGACCAATCAGAGCGATGCTTTCCCTTTGATATATAGCTTACTGCTTCAAAACCGTCGTCTATGGCAGGGAAATCCAATATGCCGGAGATTTTTAGCAGACAAAATAGGACACTGCTCGCTACTAATCAAAATTTCAATCATTTATAATTAAAAATACGTGGCTTGATACATTCAAATCGAATCGTAGAAATATTTCCAATCAAATAATGAAATAATATTAATAATTGATACAAAATATACTGAGCTATGAGTATTTAAAACCTGACCACATTTCTACGTGTATTTTTCCTTGAGTTTCTAATTTGCACCCCTATATAGAAAATAAAGATGTGTTCCACATCAAAAAGAAAAAATAAACAAGCTCGCATGGATGTCATGGTGCGACCCGAGAAAATTTTCAGAGCGAATCTACGCAATTGGAGTCCGATCTAGAGCGACCCCAGGCTGCTAAAACAAACATTTCAAAAGTTGTTTGGGCGACTCAGGGTTAACTCTCGGGCTGCTTTGATCAATAAACGAAAACGGTATAAGTGTTCTAATTTTAACTTGTCATCCAATAGGTTTTATCAGTTGACTAGACCCTTTTCGTAACTTCAGGCTGGTTATTCGATTTCTGTTTTTATTATGAGAGCATGTTCAGGGGTGTTAGAGTTGTAGATTCATAATTTATGTCAGTTTTTTAATTTAAATCTGGAAATTGTTAGAAGAAAAACTAGCAGCCCCAGCAGCGTTTTACTAGTGTTTCAAAAATACAAAAAATAGAACGACAGTGTATACTAGTTCTAAATTTGACAGTAGAATTGTTCGAATAAATAAAACTAGAACGGCTGGCTGGGGACACGTTTGTTTCAATTTTGGTTCTATTATAGATCGCAACATATAAAACTTTAAGCTCCGGAATTTGCTCTGAAGTAACAGTTATATTTTAACAAAACCAAAAAAAAAAACAAATAATCAAATCTGCGGTCTACGGTGAAATGATTACGTCCAATTTTCCACCCGTTTTTTGCACGGTTTCCGCAATTAACACGGTTTTGTTTAACACGGATTTTTTAACCTTAGTGTACTTTGCATGCTGCCAAAGCTAAATCATTTTTACGAACTTTTGGTTACTTGGTCTAAATACAAATTATAACTATATCCTACTCTACCGATTGTACAACTCTAGGATAGAAACTCTTCAACATTGTTTTAAGTTTATCAATACAAAATTCAGGTTAGTGAGCTATTTTATCGATTCCCGAAAGCAAGAACCATGTCTAGAAAAGAAAACGTCCATTATGTCGAAGCCATTAGAAAGAGATCCATATTCAGTGCATTGATGACATACTGTGCATTTGGTCAATTTATGCTTAACAAAAGTATTTCCCATCTTCATATTAATTTTTGGAGATATTTCTATTTGGGCTGAAGCGAATGTGTGTCGAATTCCGTGGATTGTAGGATAAGTAATCAGAAAATTAATTGAGGGAAATGTTAACCACTTAATCGTTTGACAATTCTGCTGTCCAAAAACATAATTTTGAACAAATAAATTTTGAGCGAAACGAATCTCGACTGGTCAGCTAGTAGTGTTAGAGAAAAGAAAGTTTAGTACTATTCTGAGTCAAAATGTATCTATAGTGATGACTTGGAAAACTAAATGGGTATGAATAAAAAAGTGTTCAACAAAGCTTTTTAGTACCCAAGCCATCGAACAGATTCCATGAGCAATTTACTTTGAATCTGTGCTCATTTTATTGCTTCTGCAGATTAATGAAATTAAATAACAGTAAAATTGTTTGCTAAAATAAACTGTCTAAACCTATATAAGATAATCTCACTGTTAGGTGTACTACATAGGTTCTTTTAGCCTTTTTCACATAGGAAGGTTATGCAATCACTTGAAAAACCGACTAATAAAAATTGGTGTGTCATATACCATTCGACTCAGTTCATCGAGCTGAGCAATTTGTGTGTGTGTGTCAAATAATCTCACTAGGTTCGAATGAAAGGTCTCATGATCCATACGGAATTCCTGAATTTCATCCGGATCCGATTTCCGGTTTCGAAGTTACAGGCCATTATCAGTAAGCAACTAAACAAATCGACTCCGGCTACCCTGGTTTCCGGTATCAGGTTCCGGAAGCACCGGAAATAGTGGTTATACAAGGTGAGATGAAAAAACTGCAACCAACTTCAGACTGCTGTCATTTCTAAACCGCTCGTCCCACAGCTGTCAGATTTATTCTAGTGACAGCTCATTATATTATTTACAAGCGCACAAAAGCATTTTGGTGGGAATTTTTCAGAAAAAAAGTTATTTGTGATGGAATTCAAGTGTGATAGTGTGATTGCTTTGCATTTGGCTGGAAAACCACAAGTGGCTATCGTTAGAGCCCTCCAGCATTTAAAAGTGAATAAATCTTTTGTGTCTCGTACCATCGCTCGTTACCGTGATACTGGTAGCGTAGCCCGACGTCAAGGAAGTGGACGAAAAAAAACAGCAACATCGGCAGAAATGGTTCGAAAAGTGAAGAAGCGAATTGAACGAAATCCGCGTCGCAGTGGCCGAAAAATGGCTCGTGAGCTGAACATATCGCAATATGCCATTCGGCAAATATTGAAAAATGAGCTTGGACTAAAGCCATTGAAGTTCCAAAAAGTGCAAGATCTTACTGATGCGCAAAAAAAAGTTAGACTCGAAAAAGCTAAAGAGTTGCTTCGCTTGGCCGAAAGTGGTGAACTGCCGAATTTGGTTTTCTCCGATGAGAAACCATTCGTTATCCAGCAGTTTGTAAACAAACAAAATGATTGTGTTTACTTGCCAGAGAGGTCAGCTGAAAATTTGCAACTTCGGTTGGCCACCAGAACTCAAAAGCCGGCCATGGTGATGGTGTGGGCCGCCATAACAGCCGATGGTCGCTCGCCGCTCGTATTCATCGACCGTGGGGTCAAAATAAATGCGCAAATCTATCGCGAAAATATTTTGGAGGGAGTTCTGAAGCCCTGGGCACGCAAACATTTCGGCCGCAGACCTTGGACATTCCAACAGGACTCAGCACCATCGCACTCAGCACGCGCCACCCAAGAATGGTTAAGAAATGAGGTTCCTCGCTTCATTTCCACCGCACAATGGCCACCAAAATCTCCGGATGCCAATCCGTTGGACTATTGTGCCTGGGGTATTTTGGAAAGCAAGGTTGGCACTAAAAAATACCAAAGTGTCGATCATCTCAAGCAAGCGCTTCGCCGAGAATGGGACAAAATACCGCAGAGCCACTTTCGGGCAGCGTGTGATGGTTTCATTGGCCGTTTGAAGGCCATAGTTCGTGCCAAAGGTGGCCAATTCGAACAAATCTAAACCGATTCTCAAATTTGATGTTATTTCCGACATTTTTTGCTTTCATTCAATAAAATTAAAAAAAAAATGAAAAAATTATGGCGTTTTACTTTGTTGCAGTTTTTTCATCTCACCTTGTATATACCAAAATGGATCTCACTCACTTTTCTCAGCGATGGTTTGACCGATTTCCACAAACTTAGATTAAAATGAAATGTCTAACGGTCCCATACAGAATTCCTGAAATTCATCTGAATCCGACTTCCGGTTCCGGAGTTTCAGGTTAGGGTGTTAAATATTGTACACTGTCACTTAAACTGGCGGAACAAAAACCGTAAAAAATGTTGTAAAATGGAATCAAAACCGTTATTCCCAATCTTAGGGTCAAATGAAAGGTCTTATGGTCCTACCAAAAATTACTGCATATTTTCGGATACAACAAACATTTAATATGTCATTTAGAGTGCGATGGCAAAATTGTATAAAATATTCAAAATTGAATAAAATCTAGTACAGAGTTTGTACGTCATGTTAGTTGGTGGCCGTACGAACCGACTTCGATTATACCGGTTCTCAGGTTCCGGTGCTAGAAGTACATATAATAGTGAACTCACTTCGTTTTCTAATGGATGGCCTAACCGATCAGAGAACTGTTTCATTCTTTATGTTATAATAGTTAATGCGCAAACAATCCCTTGGTTTCTTTCAAAAATCGAAGAGAAACATTTTGAATAGAATACCACAGTATTATATATGAGAAAGGCATCATTACACCACTAGGTGGATTAAAACAGATTTTTATGAAGGTTTTATTAATTTGCATTTTAATTTTCTAAGAGTGGGTATCATCGACGGATTTTTTGGTGAATACTCTAGTGTAGCCTTTTTCCTTCGAAATTTCCCTTTATATATTATTTCCCTTTTGGGCAGCATTGCATCGGCTTTCAAAGAGGTAAACTGCTTTTTCACTGAACTTAACTGCTGATGTTTCTCACTCCTATATCCGGCGGTTTTCGTTATGTTTTTTATATTTAAGTGCATCTGATTCTGCTGAGTGGTGGCAGTGTCGGATTGAGATAATTTTTTTGGTAGCTGCTGAAAATTTAATTTTGTTTTTTTTTTTGCTAGTTCTTCTAGCAATAGGGCGATAAACACAGCGCATACAGCATCAATCTGGACTGAATTTCGTAAAACAGAAAGCCTCTGTAGTATCCTTCCGATGGAATGTGAGCAAAAGGAAGCTGGTGGATAGGTCTGATGAAATGTTGGAAAATATGTGGGTTTAAATTAAATTCAGCTATGTTTTTGCATCTTTCTTCGAACCTGACAGCATTGAGTGGGTGTGCAAGTGAGAGTATAAGTTATATAGAGTACACTAATGTATTGTGTGCTCTTTCGTTCTGAAACGCAAACGAACTTTTTGTGCATTATTTCATAAGTGTAATTTGCATATTGCCGAAACGAACTCAGAGTCTAGCTAAATAAAGTTGGAGTGAGTTTTTGGCGCAAGCGATTTATGTTTTAAGCTTATTTACGAATACACACTCTACGTGATGCGGCAAATTTGGAAAACTCCTGAGCTTCGAAAAATCTCTGTATAAACGTTCGTCGTGGTAGGGAAAAAGGAAACTGATAGAGCGTATAAAAAAAAGAAAAAGACATAGTTGTGCAATGGAATACCCGTTATTCGACACTCCTGTAAATATTCACATTTGTTTGGATCCACCGGGAAAAAGCAGGCAGGAAAATTTCGGATACGGATGTTAAGAGTGCTAGATTTAATCGGATAAAATGCTTACCTAAAAACCACTTCAGCTGTGCTGGAGGATTTCCATAGTGCGAGACACATTTAACGGTGGCCATTGCACCGGAGTCTACGGTAACGTTGTGCCCTGGAGGAACGTGAACACCTTCATGCTCCAGTCTGGGTCGTTGTGGTGGAACTGTAAATAAAAATGATGTTAGAATTTGTTTTTTCTGCAATGCGAATTGGTTTATCCACCGAATTCTGAATTTTTGGGAAACGTAGATATATATGCAAATCAGTAAATATTGGATCGAAATTCTGTGTGCAGCTGTCAATAAAGTTGAAAGCCGGCAATTCAAAATAATTGTATAACGATGAAACAACAGATCAATATACTTTATGATGGCATACAAACGAAATCCAGACCAAAATTATTAATGATATTTGTATGTATCCTATTCATACATACACAAACTCTAATTTGCTTGAATGTACTAATGGAAATGAATGTTGAATTCAACCTTTTTATTATTAACGAAACGAGTTTTATCGAAGATTATACATGATGTTGATGAACCAAATGAAAACTTTCGTCAGACAACCAATTTTAATTCAGTTATCGATGCAATTATGCTTTAATTTAGGGAGAAACATTTGGAAGAACTGGATAAATGATATTAATTTGTCTGGTATTATTTGCGCAATGGTAAAATTTTCGACCTACGATTTCCACTATGAGTAATTCCGGAAATTGGTAGCTAGACATTTTATTTCACATAGGGGAATGCGGATCACAGTGAGGAGCGGAGTGAAGCAGTGAATTGTCGATAGCTCCCGTATTCACTACGTCATCTGCCATAGACAGTGTGAACTTTGTTGAGAAAATAGCCTGAAGTAATTTTGGACGGCCCCCATCTTTGGGCAAAACTACGATAATTGAATATTTTTGTTTACATATTGACAGATTATCGACATTAGGTTCTCATTGAAATTTTTATTACTAATTTATCGATCTTTTTTATAATAAAACTTAATTCTGCAATATGTGAAAAAATCGTTAATCATAAGTGTACTCATTTTCCCCTGCATTCCCTTATGTAAAATCTAATGATTTTCTACCAATTTCCGGAGTCGCACATACTAGAAATCGTTGGTCGACTCCGATTTGAATGAAACTGTGTAAATCCCGATCAATAACTCTTATCTAAACTATTTCTATTAATTGTTAGAAAACTTTGAAATGGAGCTTGAGCTTGACCGACCAAACCTCCACTCCGTTACCTATCGGTACAGAGAATTTCTAGGTAATCGATCCAGGGCTGGGCAAACCTTCTCTCAATATACATTCTTTGGTAACCCCAGAGTTGAATGATCAGTACCGGCGCAGGTCAGGTCCGACTGTACATCGGGTAGGGAAAAGGAAGGGATGCTATTCCTACATTTTTTTGTTACTAGAGGCCGTATTATTGCGCACTTCACAAGTGTTACGAATGGAGGATGTTTGTTAGTATAAATTTCAGTAAAGAAAATATTCGGGCGCGATTTAGTATGTTCTGGACTGAAAGTACTTTTTTTCTAAAACTGACTGAGAGACTACCAACATATTTTATAATTGAAAACAGCAGTAGAAATGAGTGAATATGATTTATGCGATAAAACTGATTCATAGGTTATTAGACAAAGGTTTACAAGATTCACGAGCGTATGGATTATCTACTATTTCAACTAAACTAATATTATATATCACAGATGGATGATTTGTTTTGGATTGCCAATTACCGAGAAAAATTGTGTTTCAAAGATTACCTAACTTATAATTTACTACCTGTTATCAGTAGTGAAACATGTCAAGTATTTTTCTGTTATTTATTCAACAAACGAGTATGGCAGATTCACATTATGGTAAAATGGATCTTTCGCGAGGGATTATTTGTATCATTCAAATCGTTTTAAATGACAAGAAATAACATAAAATGAGAAAAATAATTTTTCGAGATGAAACAAACTGGAACATGTGGATAAGAAAAAATTTCTTCGAAAGACTAAGAATAAACATTAATTATTGATTGAACGAAGTTTAGTTAAGAGTCTTCGGATATAAAACATTGAAAAAATTTGATAATCAAAAGTAGAAAAAGAGTCGCTCCTGCAATGGTCTACTTTTACTACATGGAAGCAGAAACCCAACAGATCTATTCTTGGATATTTTTTCCGCCGGATTCTCTATAGAAAGGTAATAGGATTGCAGAAAAAAACAGATTTCGAAGGGAGCCCGGAGACACACAGTGCTATATGCCATTCGATTCAGCTCGACGAGATCGTAAAATGTATGATGAGATGATGATGTTTGAGATTTTTTAACCGCTCAATTTTCTCCATTGTTCAAGTTCGAAGATCAAACGGTTGACACTTCTGGTTTAGGAGATATGCTGGTATAAGTGACGTACCCGACAAAACGCGTTGTTTTTTACCGCTCAATTTTCTCAGAGATTTCTGAAACGATTTTAACAAGTCTAGCCTCGTTTGGAAGCTACTATTACATTGTGGATCAAGTTCGAAGATCAAATAGCTGTCTCTTCTGGTTCCGGAGATACCATGGTATAAGTGACGTAACCGACAGAACGCGTTGTTTTTATTGCACCAACAAAATTTATCGCAGAATTATAATTTTTTAAAGTTTTGATAAAACCAAATCAAATTTTAAAACATCTTATTGATAAGGTAAGCGGAAATCGATCATTGGTTCATACAGTAAGGCACGGAACTGGGTGTTATAACTCATGGAATCGCATTTATGCTGCACATTCGTATATCAAGAATCGTTTACGGAGTCTTTCAAAACAGAATTAAAATTTCGCCTATGAAGCTTTGGTATAATAATCCTATGACAAATTAAACTACTATCGCAGTCCACGGAACCACCCGCGATCCCATTTCAACCAGAATATTAGTTGATTTTCTGAATTCGATTGGTTAAAATTTGGTACAACTAATCGATTGTTGTTTTAACTAAACTGTCACTTTTGTTTTTCGATTAGCAGAAATGATGGTTGAAACAACTAATTTAAATGCTTGAAAAAAAAGCTGTCAATTAGTGAGGACACATACCTTTCAATTTCAACAAATATTTTAGTTGAAATAACTGGTGTTGTTATTGAAACAAAATTCTGTTAGTTGAAAAATAAATCGGTTTTATTTGTTTTAGTTAATGTTATGCACTGATAATTTTAGTCAATTTATAAGAGCTTGGGTGCATCAACCGCTGGGAATTGAAATTTTGCGACGGCAATTCAAACGCTCCATCCAGCGCGTTCTGTGTGTTTGAAATCCTTCGCTCCTGTTACTTTTATAAACTAAATTCATGTCAAAAAGCGTTTTATTGCTAATGCATGAACATCATCATCGGTATCAAACAGCTGGAAGTAAAACAGTCTGCTGGAAGTAAATAATGATCGAATTTGAAGCATAAAATTTTGCGCATACCTGAAAGATTACGAGATGATTATTCATAGAGATTTTCTAATTTGTCACCAAATCTTTTTCATCTTAAACAAGGTTAACTTTATCACAACACCGCTGTTGGATAAACACTTGTTATCATAAAATTCTCAAATCGAATGAACACAATTTCACCAAACGCTTTAACCATCGATATTGTTTTTATTGACATTTTGAAGCGGCGCGAACAGAGTTCAACTAAAAAGTTGTTGATTTTGCATTGCGATTATTGTTTTGCTTTCAACTGTCTCCGACATTTGACAGCATTCAAAACAACATATTTTTCAACTACTTGAATATATGCAAATCAAAAACCATATTGGTTGAATCAAAAAGAAATTAGTTAAATTAACTATCGCAAAAATCAAAAACTGCGATATCGCAATTTTATGATCGGAGGGTTCTCCGTGTCGTTGCCTGTCTTAGTTTCATTGCTAACTAGTCGTGGAAAGTTTCTCTTATCACAGTCGCGGAATAGGTAGTAGAGCCGTTTTGGATTTCAATAAGTAACTACACACTAGTTATAAGTACCTACCTCTAACCACTAATCGCACTGGTTGACTTGTAAGTGCATCTTGTGTCGTGAAATCACTAGCTGTGACCTGACACTCCCACAGCCCATCGTCGAATTCGAGCTGAGCGGCGCGAACCCACAGAGAACAGTCACCGCCTACATGTGTTGTTTGGCCGATCCCGTACTGGCTCGCCCATTCATACTTTTTCGGATAAATTCCTACCGGTTTGTTGTCTTTTTGCCACGAGCATACGCCCCGTTTGTCAATTACTTTGCACACCAGTAGAGCATCTTGGCCAGGATTGACTTCACTGTATTTTGGCTGCTCAGCAAATCGCTGCAGACTTTCGGAATCTGAAAAGAATGAAACATTAATATGTTAGTATTTCGGAACATTGGAAAATGTACAGGTTTGTTTTGACACTTTTGTGAATGCAATGAAACACCTATTAATGTTATGAATATTGTTTTCATATTCGATATTGTTTCGATATTCGAAGCATATTCAGAGTTTTTTTTATAACTTATCATTTTTTATGCAGAACACATCTCTGTTTTATATAGGAGTGCAATTTGAAATTTTAAGGAAAAATACATGTACAAATGTGATCAGGTTTCGACACTTGCAGCTCAGAGAATTTGGTATCATATTACTAATATTATTTCATCTTTTGATTGGAAATTTTTCAACTTATCGATTTGAATGCATCAAGGCATTTATTTTATATTATATTATTTATATTACGATTAATAGTGAGCAGTGTCCTGCTAAAAATCTAAGACACTATGCGTCCCTAACGAAGACGATGCTTTTGAAGGAGTAAGCGTTTTATCAGCTGGGGAGCATCACTCTGATTGGTCATTCAATGCGAAAGCGTAACTGTGGAAGCACGCGAGTCTAGAAATATTGGCGAAATTATTTATAAATCTTCAGTCTCACACGAAACATGCCAGAGGAAGGTTGCTTATAGACAGCAAGTTTCACACAAAGCGCTTTAAAACGATTTGAATCTCTAACTGGTTTACTTTGATCAATTGTGATTAATTCGCATGCGCGTGAGGGTCATGCGAGTTTGGATGAAAATCAATGCCATGTCACTTTCGCCTGAGAAACCAACCTCTGCCCCAGGGTAAATCATGAGTGCTTAAGATACATTTCTATTGATTTAAATAAGATGAACTCGATTTATAATGAGCAAAAGTATATCCCTTCAACCGAAATCGCAATTGGTAGAACCATAGAGCGACCACAAATCATTATGTTACAGATTCACAACATGAACTTTATGCCGTAAAAATAACTGCAGCACTTGTACACAAACCTGGCGAAGAGAAGTCTAAATATTGAAATTCGTAACACTAGTAAGCGCATAGAAATAATTGTATAAATTTGGGTTATTGATACAATTTCGTCGGATACAAGACATATACAAATCAAGGCGAACAGAGTATATGTTCTGGGCTCGCGTGTTCTATGTCGGTTCTTAATAAGGATCGATCTAAAGATACTCTCGTACACATTTGAAATAAAGTAGTATGACGATTGATTGAACTGTTTAAAATTTGGGTTTAGTTTATTATTCATTCATGTATTTGACACGGCACAATATCCTAAGAGCTGAATTTATCATAACCCATTGTACAGTGATAAAATCAAAATAATATGCATTTACTACATCTCGCATTTTTACAACTGCTCTGCGGGAATTAACGGGTAATTGGTCCACAGATCCTATCTTCGTACATTTTTACATCGTCGTTGTTGCTGTTATTGTTTTTACCGATATATCATGCAATAATACCATGATTTAGCATTAGGTAGCACAATAAAATAAAAAAACCGAAAATAAAATTTTAATCGTCTTTTTCTCGACATGCCAATTTTCCATATGGGACTGATATGCAAGTATGGGCAGTATAGGAAGGTATTAGAATTGCTGGAAAGACCGACTTTCGAACGGAGCCTCGGAGATCCATAGTGTTATATACCATTCGACTCAGTTCGACGAGATCGGAAAATGTCTGTGTGTGTATGTGTGTGCATTTTTCGAAGATATTTTTACCGTCAATTTTCTCAGAGATGGCTGAACCGATTTTAACAAACTAAGACTTGTTTTAAAGCTACTATTGAGCCATTGATCAAGTTCAAATATCAAATGGCTGTGACTTCTGGTTCCGGAGATATGTTGGTATAAGTGACGTAACCGACAAAACACGTTGTTTTTCATCGCTCTAATGTATATAAGGGTGCCAATATTTTGGGACCAACTCTAATTTCGTTAAGCGCTATTGTTCAAAAGTTTAAGCACTTCGAAAAAAATTCCCCATGCAAAATTTGATCTAAATAGGACATAGGTAAAGGGTGCTACCCGGCGGTTAAGGTTTGGAAATTTTCTTGAAAAATTACCATAGGGGAGAGTACATGGGGTTTCCGAAATCGATTTTTTTTGACGTCAAACGTCTTAGAATTTCATGAAACGTCGAGATTTATTATGTGAGCATTTGAGGTTTTTGGCTCACAGAGTAATCGGTTTACGGAAAAACATGTCGCCTTCTAAACAGATGCAATGAAGACGCGGTGAAACTGAAAAAAATATGTACTAAAAGTCGGTTCGTTCAAAAAACCTTAAATGAACACATTCTACAGCGACCAGTCAGTCATCACTCGTTTACGTTCGAGACATCGAAACATTTGTCACTGGCCTACGTTCGAGACAATATAAGTAGTGTAAACTTTACGTCTGCTCAGCGGTTTAAATTGAATTGCTAGGGGGTAATGGTTGCCCTATTTGAACAATCCCGTTTACATGTAAACTGAGTAAGGACTTAGCTATAAGTTTTGTTCATTTGTATCTTTAATACACCTTTCACGTTAAGGTGTATTTGTTCTGCAAACAATATTTCGATTTCGTTTGCTATAGGTTTTAATTTTACAGCGCTTCAAATCGATGTAGATTAAATTTTGTTGCGAAGGCAAAAGAAGCTGCTTTTGTTTGTCGCAATTGTTCATTTCTAAAGCGTCCTAATGTTCACTACACTTTATTATCTTAGTTTCTGTCCAATCAAGCGTTAGCGAATCTCGACAGTTTTGGTTCAAATATGAATGCACCACATTAAAACCAGCCGTTTATTTCTAAGATGTGTTATATCAATCAGAATTTTGTCAGTAACATTTTATTCGAACTTATCAATTATTCAGTATTTTCAAACTTGAAGTGAAATCTAATGAAATGTTACATTATACCGACCGAGAGCTTTTTGTGTCCAGCAAAAGTATTCTCCAGTTACTCGAGGAAAGAAATGTTATAAAAATTAAATTGAAGAGTAAGTTAGATATCGCTTACAAGTAGTACTAATTAGTAACTAATAGATAATTTCTGAGTGTTTACATACAAGGTTCCTTATATTCGCTTATCTCATCTACTGATGTGGCAACGATTTAGTTTGCCCTATCAATCTCTCCAAGCATAATGAAGTTTTACTTTTCCATTTTTAAATGCGACATTTCTCTTTCTGTAACATTCATGCACATCAAACTTTTCTTTCTGTGTTTAGTAATTATTCGCACGGTTAGTCAATGAGTTATTGGTCAATTCTGCTACGGCCAATCTTACGAAAATATTGTGAACAGTTACTGGACTAAAAAAACGTTAATTAGTATCAGGATTTCCAAATTAGTCAATGTCACTGGACAATTCGGTGGAAAATTTTTTCAAGAAGGTTGATTTCAGTAACTGAATTATTGAAGGTTTAAGGCCGGGAGGGGATGATCTCTATGGAAACTCTATCGATTGACGATATCTGAGAATATAAATTCAAAGTCGTACATTGAATGTTTCGGAGATATTGTTCTTTAAATTTACTCGCACTGTGCCATGCCTTTGAAGCACATAAGCTTTGATGCTTTTTCTTATCCTCAAACGTACATCTAAAGCTATGGTTTAAAGGGAATTTTTCGGTCTCCTTCGATTTCTGTACAGTAAACTAACGAAAATGGATCACATTTTCTACCGTTCCATAGAGTTCACCCCCTAAAGGAATTATCCGATGGGAATGGCTGGTAACGGATAATACTATAAATTATTATTGAGAAGTTAAAAAAACCTTTTCTACCGCAGTATCAAACTTAAGGATTGGAACAATAAATATATTTTTAAATTTCAATTGTTCTTCAAAATTTGCGTGATTTTGTCAGTAAAAAATGAATCATCAACTGTAACAGTAATTTAGTGTGTAGTGACAGAGTGCGCCAGTGATCAAACATAATTTCGTGAAGGCTCAAAGCGGAGCTTCTGATAATTGAAAATTCACGCTGATATTATTTTTCTTCACGATTTCACAATAATGCTTTCAGTTAGCAAAATTGTCATTCTTCACATTTCTTCTACATCGCACTTCTGCCGTTTTCTTGGATTTCCCTGCTGGCAATCAGAATAGCGATAAAAACGCCTCGGTCGAATAATGAAAAATGAGATTAAATTAAAGTTAAGCAAATATTTCCACTTGTTAGGTGATGACGAAATATTATGGCTAGAAACCGTCAAGCAGACACTCATCGGACGGAAGTGACTGTGGCAGTGCTCCAGTTCCCTGTAGACTGTTTGACGAACCATAGCTTTCCTCGGTTCAGTGATGCATAAGAAGGAAAATTTTCTTTTCGGTTAATTCAACAGTGATAAGGTCGGAACGAAGATCAGTGCCTGGGTGCGGGTAGCAATTTTGAAGAGAATGAATCATTGATTATAGCGATGGTAGGTAGGAGAAAAAGTTACATCTCAATTTCAATAATTTAGACTGATCTCTTCTTTGTTTTCAGTATAATTTATATTCAATGGGTTATACAACTGAAACTGTCATAATGGGCTTTTTTATATTTAAATTACTTTCAATTCGAAAGGCGTTGAAGCGTGTAAAATGTATTCTAGTCATAATCGATAGCACTGAAGGAAAAATTTCCATATTGAAATAAAGTTTGTAAATTGCAAATTTACGTATTTCAAATTACGTCCTCTTGGATTTTTATGTTAAGCTTCGTTGAATATGTTTTTTGTCTTGTTTCGGTTTTTATTTAAAATAATATATTCATACATATTTTTATTTTTAATAATATATTCTGTTTCCGTAGACTTCGCAGCCGATCCATATTTCTATGCATTGAGTCGACAACCAGGGACAAGCTAGTAATAAAACTTCAGTGTAATATTTACTTCGGATGAATTAAGAAATTAAGCATAAACCGCCAATCTTTCATTTCTTTTCTTGTATTTGATTTTTACAATACTTAGCAGAATAACTCTGACCTTTACTTGTAATATTTTTATTGGTTACCTGCCAGATTGCTACACGTGGCAAAAGAGTAAATAACAGTATGCTTTTAAGCCCAAAGTCAGTCATATAATCTTTTTTGAATCATACACAACTATTTGTAATGCAAAAATCTCACCAAAGTAACAGTCAAGTAAGTATGAAAGATCTGCCAGAAAGAGAGTATTGCTAGACAATTCATGGGCGCTTTAAACTGTGCATATTTTTTAATTAAAAAAGATGGTCTATCACAATGTTGGATTTCACCTTATAAAAAACTAACAAGCAACCATGCGTATCCATTGAAGTTCTATTAGAAGGAAACGCATGATGGTTAGTGCTAAAAAAATTAATTTTACTATCCGCATGCAATTTAAACATATGTGCCAGACAATGTTACAATGAATACCAAAAATAACTCGCTGATCTGTATTAGAGAAACGGGTTAATTTGTGTATGAAAACCCTGTCAGTAGTAATATTACGCTCATATCATATGAAAATTAGGGGTTAGTCAAATTTTGTGCTAGGGCACATAACCGTTTTTATTAGTTTTACGTTTCGTCTTTGACTCATCAGTGCAGAGCAGTTCAAATTGAACTGCTTAGTGCTAAACTCGGCAGTTAAATTTGAACCGCTAAGCAGACGTAAAGTTTCTGCTACTTACAGAACACTTTTTGTTTTGCAACGGAGTGCAATGTCTTTTCTGACGTGCCGAACGAAAACGTGTTTTTTGCCGAGTTTAGCACTAAGCAGTTCAATTTGAACTGCTCTGCACTGATGAGTCAAAGACGAAACGTAAAACTAATATGAAAGTCGTCTATGACTATTACGAATCAGAGTTACGTTAATCATTGTTGGTAGTAAACTTCAATTTTTTACACAGTATCATAAGTACCTGTTTTTATTTCGATACTTATATTAATATTAAAAATCAGTGATTGAGAAATAGTTTTGTTTCGTTGGCCATCTTTAAAGATTGATTTGTGCATCAAATTCCATCCATTTAGGGATCTGTAATTTTCCCTCGTATTCTGCACAGATAGGTTTTTCGTCTACTGCTTGTAGGATGTAGAACTTCAAAGAAGATGGTTGTTTAATATAGTTTTCTCAAGTAAAATCGAATATTGTGGTCTTTAACAATGAAAATAATTAAATAAGCGTCCATGAAATGAAGTGAATTCTATATCTTCAAAGTGTAGCAAATTTCCGAAGCATAACACAAAATATTTCAAATCTTTTTATTTCAAGCAATACATCTTTCAGACATCTAGGAAAATTGAAACACTTCCCCGAATTTAAACACTGCTTCCATGTCTTTTTTCAATGTGATGAGGTTGATTTAGTTCTGCCAATATTTTCGTTAAAAAATTGAAAGTGTGCGAAAATTGTCTTTAATCTGAGCTTATTCAAATATGGCACAACAATACGAATTATCTTTGAGGGCAGAATTTATTTGCCCACCCAAATATCGTCTTTTATATTTTATATACCTTTGGACCATTGGCGGCGATCAAACATATAAACTATTACAAAAAATGTAGCATTCTCGTAGTCCTGCGGTACTGTAGCATTTGATATCATGTAGTCAAACGACCGAGAGATGATATTAAACAGACCCAAAGCACTTTGGTCTCGTGGCACATTTTTCTAGGGGTTCTTGCTATTTTTTCATTACTCCCTAGACTCACAGCTATTTATACTCGGTCGTGACAAAGTGCTTCTTACGCGAAAACATCTCCAGTGAGAAGACTACATCATCAAGGAAAGAAAAATGCCTTCGTTTTCCGTATCGGAGGAAGTATCTTTTTTGCTGTGCAAGATTTCCGTCAGATTTAATTTTCGCAATGAAGTTGTTAGTAAACAGATATAGATGCGTTAATGGAATGATGACTCAGGAGGAGATAAACGCAGTGGTAATGATAATAAGCGATTTGTTTTTGCTGATGCTGATGATGGCCTCAACATCTATCAAGGGGGAGGCTTTTGGAATTAATAAGGAAATGTTTTCTTTTTCCAGGAAAGCTGAACGTCACGAAGCTAATGCTGTTATAATTTGCTTGTTATTTTGTGGAGTCAACTGATATTATTCTATTTAATCTGGAATTGAATGTTTCCTTGATCAGATTTGAGCAGCATGAAAATAGTACTGCCTTGGTTTTTATTTTTTATTATTCATCGTTTTTTTAGACACGGCTTTTTTTCCAAAAATTACAAGAAAGTTTGAAGTTTTCCTCTTTATATTCTATAATCTGATAAAATTAAAGCTCTGAATGTACCAGAAATGGATTTAGTATAAATTGAAACAAAACTGGGTTGTCTCTTTAAGGCGTAGTGGAGAGTTGGCAGCCTTGGGTCACTCGTGTTATATCGTATTCAAATGACCTCCATCCAAATTTCGCCAAAAATAATTGATTACTTTAAACGAGAAATAAATATTCTCATTTTTGCGACAACAATGTATATTTTCTGTTGCAAGATGTTTTATCATAAAATTGACAGAATGTATGTATTTTTCTTCAGTTATGCAGAGAATAATGTTATTGAGTATCAGAGAATATGACTTTAAAGATTTCATTACATTTCGAGTGTTGAAAAAAATGTTTGATAAATAAAGATCTTAAAACGCCCAATCGGGTGCCCGCCATAGAGGGTGCTTTGGGCTATATATCAACGAATTTCCAAGTTCAATTTTGATGTATAAATTACTAAATAATCTATTCAAAATTCAAATTTCATTTTATTTGCAAGATGTTTCGCGCATTATGGTAATATCTCATTTTGGCCTAGACACATTTTATTTGTTTGCCTGACAAGTTCATACATATTTTTCTTTCATCCTATACGCTTCCTTCCACCGATTGTAATTAGGTCTTCTTTACAGCTTACCAAGGGTATCGAGATGAGTTAGTTGTAACAAAGACATCATATTAACAAGATATCCAGCTCTCACATTTTCCGAACAAATCATTGGCAACATCATTTTTTACGAGCATGTCGCCACCAAGCAAGTCTGCATCGAATCTCATACATAGAAGCAGGGGAGAGAAATGTCAAATTCATGCGCGCCAAAATAGCAGGGCTGCGCACCCATACAATTGACAGGATATGTTGAATGTGATGCCGTGCGATGGCGTTGCTGAACTGAAGATTGATTTCGCTCCAAGCTGACAGGGTCTGGTTGTAATCAACTTAATTGGGTATAAATACCTCTGATTGTTAAAATCTGATCAAGGCTGTGTATGAAAGACCAACATTTTGTATATGACCACGATACCTCTTAAGCAGATTTTAAAGAGGAACAAAGTTTCAAAATCTGTCATTTGGGACAAAACGAGTAAACCTTGACAAATGTATTTTTGCGGGGAACATTTTTCGATGGTGGTCGTCGGTTTGTCTTAGCTCATCTATAATGAATATCATTGTTTAAAAAAATGGACAAAAATGTTACCGCATAGACGGAACCCGTAAATTTTCACCTATATCCTTCAAATTGTGAACAAGCGTTCATGCATGTTTTTATTTCATGATGACCTATTCATATGCGGCAGAATTTTCGTCGGGACATATTCCTCCTTCCCGCAACAACGGAAGCTATTTCGTCGCTTCGGGTCATTCCTCGCTTAAATAACAAAATATCAATTTAAGAATTCCGTATGAAATTGTAAGACTTTTCCTTTGAACCTATAAGTTTGTGAAAATCGATTTTTGCAGTTTTTTATCACTATTTACAATTCTTTCGAAACCGGATTTAGATGACCGGAGTAGCCGAAGTTGGTTCGATTTCCAGCAACAATTATGACCTACAAATTGGAACAGTTTTGAACCTAGTTAAACCTCGACTTACTTCCTCATGCTCTATTTCTGTTAAAACCAATTAAACGAAATCCAGTATTGCCGAATTAAGTTTTTATACCTACAAACTAACAAGCTCTGCAAACTAGAAGAATTTATTAGACAGTTTTATGGGATTTTTATCTGCTTTTGACAATCGTTCGTGAAAAAATACTCATGAAATTGATAGTTCTATATCCACTTATCACTTATTCACGTTCCGGAAGTCGTATCCAAATAAAATTCTCTGGACATTTTTAGGAAAATATGAGACCTTTCATTCGAATCTTGGTTCAGCCATCTCGGGAAAAAGTGAGTGCATTTTTTTCCCTTTTCTGGAGCATATCATCTTGTATCTCCGGAACCAGAAGTCGGATCGGGATGAAATTCAATAACAGGCTATAGCACAATGAGACCTTTTATTTGAATCTTAGTTTGTGAAAATCGGTTCAGCCCTCTCCAAAAAAAGTGAGTGCAAATTCTTGTTACATACATACACACACACATGGACGGACATACACAGTCATTTCCTCAATTCGTTGAGCTTAGTCGAATGTTATATGACATTTGGCTCTCTGGGCCTTTGTTAAAAAGTCGGTTTTCACAGTGATTGCATAGCCTTCCTATATGAGAATTGCAAGAAAAGAAAATTTTGGGATTCTTATTTTTACTGTCTGAAACCCCTCCTCCTTTCTTTTCTAACAGACTGTAATTCATAAGCTTGTTCATTTCTTTAATAACTTTAATATGCAAATTTTCTTTTTCTGAAATTTCCGTTTCTCATGGTTTCATAATTTGTTTAACCTAATGACTATAATGTAACATATAGTGTATTGTTACTAATTAACCTTGGAGAACACTTTAGTTTTTTCAATATCAATTATTTAATCTACTGAAAGCCAAAAACTAACACAAATAAGTCGATTCGATTGCATAATGTCACCTCTAGTTGGTGTTTTACTCGATTGATAAACTACTATAGATTTCTTCAAAACATTGTTTTTGTACATACTCTGCTTTTATTCCTACAAATCCTTACAGATACGTTTGTTTCCGGAATCGTCAAGCTGAGTCGATTAATATTTAACACTAAGATCTTCGAGGGTCCGATCTGTTTTTACAGCATTTCTATATTCTTTCTATAGATAAAGGGTAAAAAACTGCTTAAGATTAAGCTAATATGTATAATCTGAGACACTCATTCTTGCTGTAAAGTTTTCGTAATAAAACAAAATCCAACTTTCACAAAAAAGTAAAACACCCTGCGGGTGCAAAATCATTTCGCGGAACTTATCCCACCGTGAAATGGCAATGTACCATTTCGATGATCATAAATCAGATGATTTCTCTCACATTACTGACGCTTTCGACATTCAGTTCGCTGACTGTCTGGCATTTTTCGTTTTATCCTCGTGGCCATTTGGGAAATATGTTTTATTTTTCCGCTTCGAAGGATTGCTGGCAGTATTTTTCTTCCATTGAGTTGTTCCTGATTTCCGATGCTCGAGTACCGATACACATGTATTGCGAAAAAGGCACCCCTTGGGGAAAATTTTCAAATTGGAACCGAATGGAGAAAAATATTAATGATAACGTTTATGGGAAAACTTTGTCGTGTTGTCGATGTTGAATGGATGCAGTTGCTATATTCGAGGTATTTATGTTTCTATACGTCTGTAACTTTTTTTCAGTTGAAAAAGCTAATTTCTATTTCTAGCATTGATTCACTTTAAATGATAGTTAATACCAAATATTTTTTCCGGACGACTGAATATTTGGTTTGTAATATGATAGATTGTATTGTATACCAATTAAGCTGATGAACCGTTCCGAGTCTTTTGGCCTGTTTTTGAAAGTATGTTATTACCGTTTTAGGAGATTTAAAAAAAGACTTCTGATTCTTGATAGTACAATGCTCTGTATCGCACACAACGGTATGATCGGTATGATGTAATATCAAGTTATTCACAGAGATGAAGAAGGAATAGGAAATATTAAATCCATATCATAATCGAGCTAGCAGATGCGACAAGCACTAGTATTGATAGCATACGTCATCAAAGGAGTGAGATTCTGGAGATGAAAAAATATCCTGCCGCTAAGCGACGCGCAAGCTCTCCAAAAACACGTAAGCGAGCCCACTTCGGAAGCGTGTTTGACAATGCTGATGCGTAAGACTATGATCGTAAATGGGTAACTCTTGATGAAAATATGACACTGTTACACGGCAAAGAACAGTATGAGTCAATGATCTTAAACCGGCATACGTGCTTCAAAGTGGCACAGGGAGCATCGTAAAGGTCGTGCCATCGGTTTTCTGGGATTGTCATAACACACTTCCTGTGTACTACCACGATCAAATATGATCAACAGCAAATATTACTGCGCATTATTGGAACGAAGTCATTATGTTAGTCGTCCTCTTTACATCGTTAGAATCTACAACGTAGGGACGGATCTATGACTGGTTTCGTTTATATTAACGATACACTAATCCGATATTGTGTATCCCTTGATCGGCCATTACCATCCAACTAATTCAGTAGCCGATTCGGTGTTTCAGACTGCTTTCATACGCCACGCTTATCAACGAAACATTGTTGTTTTGGTACACAGCAATTTTTTAATACACGCTTAAAAAGTTATTGAAAGGTGCGTAAATAAAGTAACTTCTTAGTTACTCAAATTTTGCTTCTTGGACTAAGTAACTATTTTTTTGCGTGTTGACGCACACAGATTTCTGTCTTTCCTGCACGGAACAGAAAATCTATATTATTTTGTGTGCTTTCCATCTAATTTCGAAGTTTCGTCACGTAATGTGACTTTAAGTAATTTGCATTAGGCACATGTAAAATATACTGAAAGCTGGAACAGTCATAGACATTCGTTTAGAGTTGAACATGTTTTTAATCCGGGTACTTTTGTAGAATAGTAATGTATCTGAAACCGCTTGTAGTGAATGTAAACATGCAAACTGCGTTGAACCATACACAGCAGAAAAATATTAAATTCACAGGAACCGTAAATTATGGATACACTCTTAGAAAAAATTAAATTTACGCTTGACGTGAATTCAAGCATGCCGTAATTTCTTTGGTGGTGACACAATATTACATCTACTAACATGTAAAATAGATATTGCGCCTGTATCGATGTGAGCTTCAGCTAGATTAACTGTGAAGCTAATGATATGACTTATCGCTACATGCTTTTAATCGTGAATGCAAGTGAATCGCGACGCTTCTTTTATGTCCGTCTATAAATATGTGAATTTTGAAGTATATATGACACAATTCAGAAGAACGTAATTCGTAAAATGATCGAATTTTACAAAAAAAAATTAAATCTAAGTCAAACATACTCCACTTCTCAAGCAGACGTGTAAACTGTGTGTGTATCGAAAAGCATTTAACTTGTGTTTAAATAACACAATCATTTTTTTATGCTCGAATATGTAGGTCTCAGAAGATGTATAGGGATATATGCGTAAGAAAAATGAAAATAAATGCACTAACTTTTCTAAGGGATGGCTGAACCGGTTTTCACAAATTTAGAATCAAATGGAAAGTACAATTGTCTCATACAATGCTCTTAAAGTTCCGGAAGTACAGGGTGATTAGTGTAAAAATTTAAATTTCGAATTACTTCCCTCAAAGATGACGGGACAGATTTTAAACAACGTAAGTTCAAATGAAAGGTCTCATGGTCTCATACAAACTCTCGAATTTTATCTGGATCCGACTTTCGGTTCCGGAATTACAGGATGAAGAGTGTTGAAAATTCAAAACAGTTATACAAAGCGGTAACAACAAGGCATAACGATTGGAATTGTTCTCAAATCAATTCCAATCGTTATGCCTTGTCAGTTAACGGCTAGGTAAATGGACTCCGGTTATAACAAACCCCGGTTCTGGATACACCTGGAATATTGTTCTCAAACTCTGGAATTGAACTCACTTTAGTCAGCGATGGCTAGATATATTTTCGCAAAATTAGTTTCCATTAAAAGGTCTTATGATTCCATACGGAATTTCTGGATATCATCCCGATCCGACTTTCGGTTCCAAAATTACAGGGTTATAAGTGTCAAAAATTTCAAACATTCACATATAGCGCACCGTTACGTATATGCGCTGGTACGGAAGAGGAAAACACAAGACCGCCTCTACGAATGAAGCACACAGTGTACTGCGTGCAATTTCATACATGCGGTAACGAAAACGAAAACCGATTCTTGCAGATGCGCAGAAGATTTTCAGATGCATCCCAATAGATTGAAGTTTAATTGAATAGACATGCGTCAGACTTCCATGCTTCGTGATGTGTAGTAAATTTTTCCAGCCGCTACAATTATAATAATAATAGCAATAATAAAAATTTAATCACACAGAGCATATTATATAACTCAGGTTCAAAAGTATTTCCCCATATAGTATCAATTTCATATACAAAAGCAAAAGTAAAGGGTACCCACTGCCGGAAGAAGAACGAGGAATCCTATGGTTGTTTAAAGAAGAGAGTCTCTCCAATATCTAAACTACACGAACAATTTGTCTATATGAGAAAGTGTATTGCTCGAATCTTAAACGAATCACCGGACATTAAATGTACGAAGCTGCAAGGCAAACCAAAGCCTAATCTCACTCATACGAGAAATCTGCTTAGGTGTGTCCGTGGATACTGGAAGTGGAAGACAGCATGGCGTGTCGTGTTTTCTGATGAGAGGAAAAATAATTTAGATTGACCAGACTAATATAGATGGATGTTGGTTTAATAATCTAGTGAAATATAAACTTATGTTGAGTATAATGATCAAGCTTATTATTCTGGTATAATAAGCTATTCCACAGTTTCAAATTAGGTAAATTAGAAAAAAATGACGTTGATAATTTGATTCTATTTGATAATTAATATGGCTTTCCAGAAGAAAAGCGGAAAATTTTTATTCTCAGAGTTATTGTTAAATAATTTTTCTGCATTGGAAAAATTCATGCTTCGCTTCACCCGGCGCGTATGGAAGAACCATGCTGTGAGTCAAAAAAAATTAAAAGTTTTTATAGTCCCCGATTTCTCCAACGAATTTAGATTCTACAAACTAAGATTTAATTCCTTTGTTCGGTAATATTTTTGACGAAAAATTACAGTAATCTATAGAAATGACCGATCAGTTTTACGTAAATTTTCATTACAGAATTTTATAAGTAGATATACAATTCATATGGTAAACCTGAATAGTCGCCGAGTACGGTAAAAACCATACGGTACCAAACCATCCGTATGGCAAAAATTATCTTCCAATAACCGAACTTCTGTGAAAACTGCCAATTCTAACCCCATCTTTCTCTCCGTCTTCCACCATCTTTTCGATCACTAATTAGATCTACTTGCCGATTCTAACCCCCTTCTTTCTCTCCGTCTTCCACCATCTTTTCGATCACTAATTAGATCTACATGCCGATTCTAACCCCGTTGTTCGACCACGCTTACTTTCCACCCCCTCCACCTACCTTATTCATCCATTTACCTATCTCCGCCAGTTGAAGCAAGAACACTATTGCTGCCCTGTAGTGCTTGGTGTCATCAACTAGATATAGGGTTATAGGTTTAGTTTTAATTATTAGTTTTTATTGTTAGTGTTAGGCCTCATTGTATTTGGATCATTGTAATCTGTTGATACGAAAGATGAGGAGGTTTTATGCCTGCTGGAGAGAGAGATTGCCAAATTTCATCTTCATCGGGCTTTTCCCTGCTCCCAAAAAATAAACAAAACTGATTGTTGTGAAACTAACTGTAAAACAGTTATTAAAATTCTCAGTAAGTTTCATTTATTAACCAAACGAAAGAAATCTTGAAGAGTTCATCGAATGGATTGAGGTACAGGTGCTGAAGTTTTTAAAACATTAGAACCACTAAAAGGTTTGTGTTTACTTATAGGCAGAAAATTTTTTTGTATTACTTGCTGCCTACACGAATCGTTCGAGGGTAATTTCTGGTGGACTCGATTGTGCAGTGTTTTGGAAGGCGCACATAACTCCGGTCAGCCGGAACATTTGACCCATTTTTTCGTGTAATAAAACCATAGCCATAAGTTGGATTTTCTTCATTCGTTTTTGTGAATTTGTATTGTTTAATGAAATACGAAAATCCAGAATTTTAGCCAAAGGAAAACAAACAAACAAAAAATTACCGAACAATTAGTTAGATCCATTTGGTTTACAGTTTACGGTAGTTGTTTGACAGTTCAGAACGATCGGTAATCAATTTAATTACTGAACTGATTATCGAACGTTCAGCTGTTGAAAATTCGGTGAATAAAATTACCGAATTCTGCGAAATTGTCTAAGTGTGTACTATGATTTAGATTCTACTATGTTCTATTGTATTATGTTTTTTTCCCGATTTTCCAGAACATTGAAAAAATTCAATTGTTTTCAAAAATTTCATAATAAAATAGGAAAAAATTAGGAAGTTTATTGTATTATCTGCAATCCGTGAAAGTTTCACTAAAATCAGTTTATTTTTTGAAGAATGGCATGATTTTATTGGAAATCGTTCAATTAGAAATTAAGCATGAAAAATAAACACCTCTCACAATGACTTTCTTTCACAATGTAAAATAAAAATAAAACCATGACTGCCTATTCCGATGCGTAACTAAACATACAGTTTCAACAGACAGACACTAGGAATTCTTACAGAGTGAAGGACATTGACATTGGAAAACTCGCGATCTTATTGAAAATTGTGAAAAGCTCAGTATGAGTACTTAATCTAGAAAATGAAATATAATAGATTAATCTCTTTTGTCAAGAATTTGATACTTTATACAATATAGGATAAATGGAAATTTTCATCCACAAATAGTAGTGTTTCACATTGAATAAAAAACGATCGAACGTGAAGATTCTCCTAATCTATGTATAGGACCCGACTGTCCTTTATACGATCCTGTAAATGCAAAGCAAAAAAATTGAGAAATAAATTCCTTTTGTTTCCTAGTTCAGTAACAAATACTGCTAATCTTTATCATCTACCAGATAGTACCTATCCATCACCGGCACTCAGTAGGAGAGATACGAATAACTGTTTCGAAACAAACAGCATATTTTAGCAACAGTAAAATTCCCTAGGTTTTGTTTCAGGATAACTCTCTCGAATCGTTATATACCGATTATTTCGAAGAATTTTTGCTCTACCTTCATTTCGATTTGTGATTACATTCCCCTGCTCTTCTGTTGCAATATATACAATGTCGGCAAAAAATATCAAGAGCAAACAATCCTGATGGCATCAATATAGACTGTCGATTTATGACTACCGTTTTGATGCGTTTCAGTACATTGAAAAGCGTCCCAATGCACAAAGCTTCCCGTATCGATTCGAAATGTATCCCAATCCAATAAAAGGAACATGCTACAGATAGGATTTCAATTCTCCTGAATCTTAACAGCACCATCATTGGATATGTTGGTGGAGATTATAGATCCAATCTACCATGATAGCGCGCCTGAATTACCTTCTCCACTTACTAGCAAGCAAGCGCATGTAGCAATACTGTAGAACCTCATCCCAGAGCGGAAAATGCAAATATAAAGCAATCCAAATATAATTTCCTTTCCTCAGCGGGTTTACCGTTCCTTGGTTGGGCATCCAGACCGGCAGAAAGCATAACGTCCTGGATATGACAGAACCCACAATACCTCGGTAAGCTGGAATAATAGTAATGGTAACAAATGTACGGCTTCCTTATCTTAGGATTGCTGATGAAACTAACGAAGGATATACGTGCATGCAGACTTTGGAAGAGAACTTGAAAGGCAGAAGCATAGAAAACTACAACTCATCAGTATCTTTAAACTTATTATCGTAATTTATCAGAACAGGTAAATTGCAAGCCCTCTCAGAAGAAAGACTCTCTAGTTGAGAATTTCAGTTTTATATCTTTTTATTATGCATCATTTAAAAGCAGTGAGAGATATTGGCTTTAAAAACATCAAGGTACTATGCAATGTTAAATGGTTACTTTTTCAGGCACTCTATAGAAGTTGTGGTTCTGATGGAACATGAAGCAAATGTCCATAGTCGATACTATTAACTTGATTTATTTTACGATTTCTAAAGATTAACTTTTTATGAGTCTAGTGTGAAGAAATTTAGTTTATTAAAGGAAATGAAATTAAAAAAGTTAACTGATTTAGTTAAATTTTAGTTATGTATAATCTTCTGACATTCAAACTAATGGAATATATTACTATCCCATATTCTTCGAGTAAATTTACCTTATACGCAGTCTAGTACAAATGGAACTAAAGTATCGCTTAACGTAAAATGTGAAGAATGTATTTGAACTCTATACCAAAGTTGTAAAATTACATTTGGAATCAATTAAAAACTTTTCGCTAACTACTATGTTTACTGTACATACGGAAACGCTTTACTTCTCACCACGACAATCATATAACTGCCATAGGAGAAATACATAGCTCTTTTGCACTTCTACTTCCACTGGTAATACATCTCGTAAAAATGTTGAGAATTTAATTTTGGTGCACGATCTACCACTGGAACGAGTTTGCCACACAAAATGAATTAATTAGCATAACATCTGTATTCGAACATCTCCATTTAGCACATGTCTCGGGTCACAAGCAGTGCAATGGATAAGCGAATGGAAGGAAATTGGTTACACCAAAGTTATAGCACTAGTTTTGGTACAAACTGATTTTCTCTCCGTCGAGAGATGAGTTCGGGTGTTGACCAATCCAGAACGTATGAGTGATTGGAATAATTGAAGCAAAACAAGTTACGAGCAAAAAGTACAGGACATGGCAGGGCATCATCGAAAAAAATACTATGTATGTAGACAAACTTTTCCTTTCGAAAACATCCACGTCGTGTTTGAACCTGTTTTGTTTGTTTATTCTTTCGTAAAAAATGACCAACGAAATACGCCAAAGTTTTCT
Organism: Malaya genurostris; assembly: GCF_030247185.1. NCBI lineage: Eukaryota > Metazoa > Arthropoda > Insecta > Diptera > Culicidae > Malaya > Malaya genurostris. Next base: position 122,144,309 of record NC_080571.1, on the reverse strand, counting down.
GAATAACGATATGCTGTTTTTATTTCGTTTTCGACTTCCTCGCGATGGAGTAATTGCTCAAAAACAAGTTGATTACATATATTTTGATCTCAATATGCCAAGAGCTAAAATAATGTATTGAAATTTTAAGCATCTCGATCACTGCGTAACTTTGATTCTCTTTGTTTTCTTATTCATTGAATACGTTTGACCAAGTTTGAAAAAAAAACGAAGAGAAAAATTGTTTAAAAATTTAACCTTTTGTAAAAGAGACTGAATTTATTTCACCTTTCCTTGAAGTTTCGTCTTGGATTCATTAATTGAACAGAAATTCAGTAACACTTCCAAGTAATTGTGCCGAAGAAAATATCGTCGAAATTGTTATCGTTTTCTTAAACTTGAGGTTTTTGACAAATAAAACATCAGAACTATTTGGCTCAACTGGCACGTTCTTTTGGCTTTTCGGAGATTCGTACATTGGCATGTTTTCTCGTCATGTTCCTGATGGGAAGGTACGAATAACAGAAATATGGAAAGAAATTTTATAGTTGGTTTAGTGAAAAGTAAGCACTAAACAAAAATAATCAAATCGATCTGTATCCTCGAAAGGATGTTGAAGAATTCGCCGATTCAAAAATGCTCATTTAAACCTCCCACCCGAAAAGATTTAGAGATTTTACAAAAGCGCCATTATGCGAGATTCTGAACAATCTGCCATCGAAGGTCAAAACAGCAAAGATTCACTCACACCAGGAAGAATGATGAACCCTTCTGACTCTAGCCCCTCAATGCATTGGGTGAAAAAGGATAGAATATGTTTCAATTCCAGCTCACCATACACCATCCAGACATGTATAGAGAATACCCAGCACGCTTAATAGTAGCTATATGATAGTTGAGTTCTCAGTGTCCAGGCAGATAGTACTGAACTGATGTTTGAAAACATGCTAAAGATTTTTAGACATTCTAAGATTAAAATCTAGTAAAAAAGCTTTTATCTGAGTGCATGCTTGTAAGTTTCGCCGAAAACTGATATATTTGAATACATATTCGTTGTGCTTTATTCAAATAAAACAGTGATTAATCTGCTTCTGCTTCAAAGATTTTGTTCACTGCATCATATCATCAGCTCATTCTTTGCCAATAATTCTCGAACGACCGGGTACCCGTAAAAATAACACAAGTTAAACTACTGAGGTTTTCATTTTGAGTTGGATATCACTAGATTCGACTGGAAATCATTCGAACAAAATGCCTTATGAGTAATCTGATTTCCGGAACAAAAATTAATTTCCTGTAACACAGATTTTCAGCGAAGTCCCTCTAGAGAACGATACTGCTGTATTCTCATTTCGCTACAGTAGACACCAGCGTGACCATCCAACAGATGACAAACTATGTGTTCACCAAGTTGTGGTTCCAAATATTCCTCACATTGAGTGTTTTGAAAGAAAAACTGCATATGAGAGTTAGGTCACCTAACTCCCTCAAAACTCAAGATATTATTAGCCAATGCCAAGACCAGACATTCTAAAGCTATACAATTGTAATTTCGACAATGTGGGATTTGATCGATAACGTAATATTTAACATAACGAAGATTATAGATCCCTACTGGTCCCTCAATTTTAAACTAAATTGGTTACGAAAAGTGTCCTGACTGCGGGTACAACTCATATCCTCTCATATCCAATAGAATTTTCGTGGTAGCGCTCATCTAACGAAATAAGATACTTTCAAGTACGTCTTATTAACACATCAACTTTATCACACGAGAGTTTGGTTTCATTGTTATATTAATCTCCGGTTTCTATCGTTCTAAAGCGATAATCACTTTGATACAACAACAAAATCAATAATAAAAAAAATCAAATTACACCCGCACACTGGAATATTTTGTTGATAAACGCAGCAGCATCTTTCTATGGTATATTCACTCCAGAGTACATGCAATAATTCAAAAACTGTTGGTTGAATCACCCGACAGAAGCTGATTTGGTGCGAGAAAAAAAACACACATTCAGATGGGGCGGTATACCGTTAAAAGAAAACCGTGCTTGCGTCTTCATGACATCGATAAGTTTGCCATCCTTTCTGCTTACCTGTAATAAGAAAAAAAAAGAACAATTAGAAAGTTTTGTTGTGAAGATTCGGTTACGTTATTATATAGGGTAATTTGAGGAGAGATGGAACAGTGGGATAGATGGAACACCATCTCGTGGAGTTTCTTATCAAATGTGGTGTATGTTTATGTGCGAGTGTTGATTCATACAACATCAAAATATATTATTTTTACGATTCGTCTTTGACTCATCAGTGCAGAGCAGTTCAAATTGAACTGCTTAGTGCTAAACTCAGCAGTTCAATTTGAACCGCTAAGCAGACGTAAAGTTTCTGCTACTTACAGAACACTTTTTGTTTTGCAACGGAGTGCAATGTCTTTTCTGACGTGCCGAACGAAAACGTGTTTTCGACTATTTCTGGCCGATGCAGGTATGGTCATTTAGGGGTTAGCCAAATTTTGTGCTAGGGCACATAACCGTTTTTATTATTTTTACGTTTCGTCTTTGACTCATCAGTGCAGAGCAGTTCAAATTGAACTGCTTAGTGCTAAACTCAGCAGTTCAATTTGAACCGCTAAGCAGACGTAAAGTTTCTGCTACTTACAGAACACTTTTTGTTTTGCAACGGAGTGCAATGTCTTTTCTGACGTGCCGAACGAAAACGTGTTTTCGACTATCTCTGGCCGATGCAGGTATGGTCATTTAGGGGTTAGCCAAATTTTGTGCTAGGGCACATAACCGTTTTTATTATTTTTACGTTTCGTCTTTGACTCATCAGTGCAGAGCAGTTCAAATTGAACTGCTTAGTGCTAAACTCAGCAGTTCAATTTGAACCGCTAAGCAGACGTAAAGTTTCTGCTACTTACAGAACACTTTTTGTTTTGCAACGGAGTGCAATGTCTTTTCTGACGTGCCGAACGAAAACGTGTTTTCGACTATTTCTGGCCGATGCAGGTATGGTCATTTAGGGGTTAGCCAAATTTTGTGCTAGGGCACATAACCGTTTTTATTATTTTTACGTTTCGTCTTTGACTCATCAGTGCAGAGCAGTTCAAATTGAACTGCTTAGTGCTAAACTCAGCAGTTCAATTTGAACCGCTAAGCAGACGTAAAGTTTCTGCTACTTACAGAACACTTTTTGTTTTGCAACGGAGTGCAATGTCTTTTCTGACGTGCCGAACGAAAACGTGTTTTCGACTATTTCTGGCCGATGCAGGTATGGTCATTTAGGGGTTAGCCAAATTTTGTGCTAGGGCACATAACCGTTTTTATTATTTTTACGTTTCGTCTTTGACTCATCAGTGCAGAGCAGTTCAAATTGAACTGCTTAGTGCTCATCTGCACTGATGAGTCAAAGACGAAACGTAAAAATAATAAAAACGGTTATGTGCCCTAGCACAAAATTTGGCTAACCCCTAAATGACCATACCTGCATCGGCCAGAAATAGTCGAAAACACGTTTTCGTTCGGCACGTCAGAAAAGACATTGCACTCCGTTGCAAAACAAAAAGTGTTCTGTAAGTAGCAGAAACTTTACGTCTGCTTAGCGGTTCAAATTGAACTGCTGAGTTTAGCACTAAGCAGTTCAATTTGAACTGCTCTGCACTGATGAGTCAAAGACGAAACGTAAAAATAATAAAAACGGTTATGTGCCCTAGCACAAAATTTGGCTAACCCCTAAATGACCATACCTGCATCGGCCAGAAATAGTCGAAAACACGTTTTCATTCGGCACGTCAGAAAAGACATTGCACTCCGTTGCAAAACAAAAAGTGTTCTGTAAGTAGCAGAAACTTTACGTCTGCTTAGCGGTTCAAATTGAACTGCTGAGTTTAGCACTAAGCAGTTCAATTTGAACTGCTCTGCACTGATGAGTCAAAGACGAAACGTAAAAATAATAAAAACGGTTATGTGCCCTAGCACAAAATTTGGCTAACCCCTAAATGACCATACCTGCATCGGCCAGAAATAGTCGAAAACACGTTTTCGTTCGGCACGTCAGAAAAGACATTGCACTCCGTTGCAAAACAAAAAGTGTTCTGTAAGTAGCAGAAACTTTACGTCTGCTTAGCGGTTCAAATTGAACTGCTGAGTTTAGCACTAAGCAGTTCAATTTGAACTGCTCTGCACTGATGAGTCAAAGACGAAACGTAAAAATAATAAAAACGGTTATGTGCCCTAGCACAAAATTTGGCTAACCCCTAAATGACCATACCTGCATCGGCCAGAAATAGTCGAAAACACGTTTTCGTTCGGCACGTCAGAAAAGACATTGCACTCCGTTGCAAAACAAAAAGTGTTCTGTAAGTAGCAGAAACTTTACGTCTGCTTAGCGGTTCAAATTGAACTGCTGAGTTTAGCACTAAGCAGTTCAATTTGAACTGCTCTGCACTGATGAGTCAAAGACGAAACGTAAAAATAATAAAAACGGTTATGTGCCCTAGCACAAAATTTGGCTAACCCCTAAATGACCATACCTGCATCGGCCAGAAATAGTCGAAAACACGTTTTCGTTCGGCACGTCAGAAAAGACATTGCACTCCGTTGCAAAACAAAAAGTGTTCTGTAAGTAGCAGAAACTTTACGTCTGCTTAGCGGTTCAAATTGAACTGCTGAGTTTAGCACTAAGCAGTTCAATTTGAACTGCTCTGCACTGATGAGTCAAAGACGAAACGTAAAAATAATAAAAACGGTTATGTGCCCTAGCACAAAATTTGGCTAACCCCTAAATGACCATACCTGCATCGGCCAGAAATAGTCGAAAACACGTTTTCGTTCGGCACGTCAGAAAAGACATTGCACTCCGTTGCAAAACAAAAAGTGTTCTGTAAGTAGCAGAAACTTTACGTCTGCTTAGCGGTTCAAATTGAACTGCTGAGTTTAGCACTAAGCAGTTCAATTTGAACTGCTCTGCACTGATGAGTCAAAGACGAAACGTAAAAATAATAAAAACGGTTATGTGCCCTAGCACAAAATTTGGCTAACCCCTAAATGACCATACCTGCATCGGCCAGAAATAGTCGAAAACACGTTTTCGTTCGGCACGTCAGAAAAGACATTGCACTCCGTTGCAAAACAAAAAGTGTTCTGTAAGTAGCAGAAACTTTACGTCTGCTTAGCGGTTCAAATTGAACTGCTGAGTTTAGCACTAAGCAGTTCAATTTGAACTGCTCTGCACTGATGAGTCAAAGACGAAACGTAAAAATAATAAAAACGGTTATGTGCCCTAGCACAAAATTTGGCTAACCCTTAAATGACCATACCTGCATCGGCCAGAAATAGTCGAAAACACGTTTTCGTTCGGCACGTCAGAAAAGACATTGCACTCCGTTGCAAAACAAAAAGTGTTCTGTAAGTAGCAGAAACTTTACGTCTGCTTAGCGGTTCAAATTGAACTGCTGAGTTTAGCACTAAGCAGTTCAATTTGAACTGCTCTGCACTGATGAGTCAAAGACGAAACGTAAAAATAATAAAAACGGTTATGTGCCCTAGCACAAAATTTGGCTAACCCCTAAATGACCATACCTGCATCGGCCAGAAATAGTCGAAAACACGTTTTCGTTCGGCACGTCAGAAAAGACATTGCACTCCGTTGCAAAACAAAAAGTGTTCTGTAAGTAGCAGAAACTTTACGTCTGCTTAGCGGTTCAAATTGAACTGCTGAGTTTAGCACTAAGCAGTTCAATTTGAACTGCTCTGCACTGATGAGTCAAAGACGAAACGTAAAAATAATAAAAACGGTTATGTGCCCTAGCACAAAATTTGGCTAACCCCTAAATGATTAAAATATAATACCTTCCATGTCAATGGCTAACTTGAGATTCGTGTTATTCTTGACCACATATGAGAAACCGCGCTCTGAAAGTTTCAAGTTCATCACTAATTTTTTTTTTTCATCTGATTTCTTCGAATTCAGTTTGAATTCTTGAATAAGATCGTGGACCTTTTTTAAAGGTGAGTGCATGTTGCAGGTTAGAAATATTTTTTTCATATTTTTCGAGTCTTTTATTTTTTATGTGAAAACGGGAGAGATAGAACACTTTTTTCGATTTCATTTGCCATATTAAGGTGTTTTTCAATTATGTCCTATGTATTTTCGTTCGTCAATTTTTTCCTATTGCTTAGAGGAAATGGAAAAAATGGTGCAATATTAGAATCGCTTCACATAGTAATTGAAAGGGTCAAATTTATAAAGAATTAAAAAAATGTGTTCCATCTTTCCTCGAATTACCCTATCTTCCATGATAACATTTTCTTGATTTTTTGTTTCAACAGATTTCGCAACTGATTCGGTAGTGTAAAGGACAACAGACCTACTGATCTTACTGACAACAGGATTTTTTCTGGTAAGTAATCGTACAGACGACAACTGCCTTTCGAAAACAGTGTTTTTTTCCTTCCAACCGCCGACAGTGGTGCCCGGTTGTAGCTGAGAGACTCTTTTCGATCTCAAGATAGATTAACTCGTGCTTCACTAGTATTAACAGTATTTAATTTCAGATGCCAATATATAGAAACTAGCCAATTGTACCTTGTTATTCTAATAAATCTTGGACAGTCAATTCATGAAAGTGATAATCGCGGATTTTCAAAAGAAAGCAAAAATGTTATGATTGTCTACAGAAATAGTTTGAACTTATACTAGCGTCTGAAAGTTTAATCCAAATAATGTGTGATAAATTTTTGATTGAACTAGATCACTACACGGGCGAAATTCCGATTCTAAAAATGAGCAAATCGAGTCATGATTTGGGGAAAAGAGTATATTTTCATGTTATGATAATACACCATGATTAAAAGTTCTCGGATCATGATCGATTTGGACTGATATCGCTGAAATTTAAGCGTAACGCATTTGACGTTGATGGGTATAACTTAAGGCGTGTTTGTGCTACGATGGTAATCTTTGCAACATAAATTCAGGCGTTATGTTTTAAAATATGAAAATTTTAAATATGAATTAAATGGAATGGTGTGATGAACGAATTTTTTGGGCGATTTTAATTAATGTCTCAAATGATATACGTTTGAAGAGCCAAACAGTGAAAAGCACGACAAATTTCTTCTAATCAGAATCATTAACAATTAAAATATTATGTTTTTGAAAAACGACGACGCTTTAAATAACGTGTTCACTTGCGTTCATTGCTTCAGTTTTGATTTTTTGTTTCAGAATCTAATCACTTAAACGAACTGCATGAAAAAACACGAGTGAATCAACCCTCTTAAAACCAAACTTTATGTCGAATTCTTGCAAATACCACGGAATGATTTTGCTTTTTTTTTCTTCAAAACATCATTTGCAAAATCGTCTTATTTAACATATTAAGGTGAATCAATCTATGAAACAAATTTTTCAGTGGTTGAAAAAAAAAATTTCAAATTCATACTCGAATTCATTTTTCGGTTTACGCTAGCTCTCGGAATATTATTCTAACAACAGTCACATCAAATATGTTAGAATACATTCAGATATATTCATACAAAATGTAACGTGTTTAGTCTCTAATAATGTAAATTTTCGGTTCATTATCTTTACATAAACATTTTCAGTAGTTCTTGCTTTTCGATATCTGCTTTTTGCCTTAATCTATTAAGCAATCCGTCACATCATTTTAGGGAGAGGGTTTAAAGTGATATCCGGGTAGAAAATTGGAGTTACGAGCTTTGACAGAAATACATTCCTCAAGTAACGCATTTTCAGACCATGATTAATTTTCATGGGAAAAGATTTTTTGCTCATGGTTTCATGAGAAAAAAAGTATTGGCTTCATGATTTTATAATCATGACATCAGTAACGCATTTCTTTCCGTGTAGAGTATAGAGGTTATTTTGAAGGACTAATGTCAAGAAGCAAAAAAAATTCTGGTCAGCTGTTTAAAACTTCGATGTTTTTTACCACATAAGCTTGTAATGCCGTGTGAACTTCTCAACAATTCTCGGTTGAAAAAGCATAACAAAATTTTTAACCAATAATACAACTGCTTTGAATAAATGTACATGTTCAAAATTTTCGTCCATGAGGAGGTTATAGGCAATCAATTGGGAACTTTTTATTTTTGTAAGATAATAAGAAAAGTAACAGCTAAAGCCATTTACATGCTTTCACAAAACTTCAAATTTTTGATCAAAAAATAGCCAATTAAATACCAGAATGGGATTAAAAAGGATTTGGTTGGTAAACGACTGGACAATGCGTAATTCAGGCTCCAGTGTGGTTCTTAGCCTCTTGTCCAGTAACTCCTATCCCTACCTCCCCACGGTGCCGGTTGGGGTACGAGCAACCATAGGAAAGATCGGATAACCAACCCCGGTGGGACCTTGGTCGTACAGGGAAGGGGGTCCTCTTTAGAGGATGTCGGAGCGTCTGTACTCCATGTTAGGAGCGGCTTCAAACAGCCTCTGTTCTGGTATCCAGCGGCTGAGTATGAAATGCTGCATCCCGTTTAGCTAAATCCAAGGTGGCAACCCCACCAACGGGATCGTCCTAGTGCTAGTTGGGACGTTAAACAGAGCAATGCCCAGGTAGGAAGGAAGGCAATGTACCGACCGGTAATCGGGCCGAACAGCCTACATACCGCATCGAATAACAACGGCCAACGGTGTGTTAACTTTGCGGCCTCCCGAGGAATGGTAGTCAGAAGCACCTTCTTTCCCCGCAAGGATATCCACAAAGCTACCTGGAGATCAGCTGACCAATAGATCGAAAACCAAATCGACCACGTTTTGATCGACGGAAAAATTTTCTCGGACATCAACAATGTTCGCACCTACCGCAGTGCGAATATAGATTCGGACCACTACTTGGTTGCTGTATGCATGCGCTCAAAACTTTCGACGGTGGCTACCCAACGTCGAAACCGAACGTCGCGGTTCAACATCGGGCGGCTCCGGGATGCTGGAGTAGCCCAAGATTACGTGCAGCAGTTTGCAGTGGCACTACCAACGGAAGAGCAGCTTGGTGCAGCTACTCTTGAAGATGACTGGAGAGACATCCGTTCTGCCATAGGTAGCACTGCATCAGCAACGGTAGGTACGGCGGCTCCGAACGTAAGGAACGACTGGTTCGACGACGAATGTGAACAGTTAGTGGCCGAGAAGAATGCAGCTTGGGTGAGTAAGCTGCAACACCGGACGAAAGCAAACGAGGAGCGATACAGACAGGCGCGGAACAGACTAAACTTGGTATCCCGTAGAAAAAAGCGCCAACAGGAAGACCGAGATCGCGAAGCGATGGAACAGCTGTTCCGTGCTAATGAAACAAGGAAGTTCTACGAGAAGGTGAACCGTTCGCGCAGAGGCCATGTGCCACAGGCCGATATGTGCAAGGACACCAACGGGGATCTTCTCACGAACGACTGTGAGGTGATCGAGTGGTGGCGGCAGTATTTCGACGAGCACCTCAATGGCGATGTGGCGGAATACGAAAGTGGCGGCGCGGTAACGAACTTGGAAACGCGTGCTTAGGACGATAGACTGCCGGTCCCAGACCACCAAGAAGTGGAGGAGGTGGTAAACCGGTTGAAAAATAATCAGGCCGCTGGCGTTGACCAACTACCAAGCGAGCTACTAAAACACGGTGGTAATGCACTAGTGAAAGCACTGCACTGGGTCGTTACCAAGGTCTGGGAGGACGAGATTTTACCGGAGGAATGGATGGAAGGAATCGTGTGTCCCATCTACAAAAAGGGCGATAAGCTGGATTGCTGCAATTACCGCGCGATAACTCTGCTGAACGCCGCCTACAAGGTACTCTCCCAAATCTTATGCCGTCGACTTTCACCGATTGCAAACGAATTCGTGGGACAATATCAGGCAGGATGTATGGGCGAATGCGCTACCACGGACCAAGTGTTCGCCATCCACCAGGTGTTGCAAAAGTGCCGCGAATACAATGTGCCCACACATCACTTATTCATCAATTTCAAATCAGCCTACGACACAATCGATCGAGAACAGCTATGGAAAATCATGCACGACTACGGATTCCCGGATAAACTGATACGATTGGTCAAGGCTACGATGGATCGAGTGATGTGCGTTGTTCGAGTATCGGGGATAAACTCGAGTCCCTTCGAAACTCGCAGAGGGCTACGGCAAGGTGATGGCCTTTCGTGTCTGCTATTCAACATTGCTTTGGAGGGTGTGATAAGAAGAGCGAGGATAGACACGAGTGGCACGATTTTCAGAAAGTCCGTCCAGCTACTTGGTTTCGCTGATGATATTGATATTATAGCACGCAACTTTGAGAAGATGGAAGATACGTACATCGGACTAAAAGCTGAGGCCAAGCGGATCGAACTAGACATCAATGTGTCAAAGACAAAGTACATGAAAGGCAGGGGCTCGAGAGAAGGTAACGTCAGCCACCCATTACGAGTTCTGATTGGTGGTGATGAAATCGAAATGGTCGACGAGTTCGTGTACTTGGGCTCACTGGTGACTGCCGATAATGACACCAGCAGTGAAATTTAGAGACGCATATTGTCAGGAAATCGTGTTTACTTTGGACTGCGCAGGACGCTTCGATCGAGCAAAATTCGCCGTCATACAAAGTTAACTATCTACAAAACGCTGATTAGACCGGTTATCCTCTACGGGCATGAGTCCTGGACAATACTTGCGGAGGATCAACGCGCACTAGGTGTTTTTGAACGGAAGGTGTTGCGAGCCATCTTCGGCGGAGTGCGGATGGAAGACGGTACGTGGAGAAGGCGAACGAACCATGAACTGCACCAGTTGCTGGGAGGACCAACCCTCGTCCTTTGGCGAAGGTCGGGCGGTTACGGTGGGCCGGGCATGATGTTAGAATGTCGGAGAACAACCCCGTTAAAATGATTCTCTATAATGATCCGACCGGTATAAGAAGAAGAGTAGCTACCGAGGCTGGCGGCGAACAGCCATGAACCGAGTTGAATGGAGACGCCTCCTGTATACAGCAGAGACCCGCGTGGTAAAGCTCGTAGATAAAGCCATTCATGAGGTATCTAGTTTTGTTGAGTTATGCCGTTTTTCATTAAATTCATGTAACTCTAAAACTATCAACTGTGCAGAAATGTTGTCCAAGAAGAAGTAAAATGGTCACTCTAAAACATTGAGCAAAATGTTGACTGCTAATCCAAGAATCAGAAATTCAATCGTAAAAATAAAAATATAAGGAAAACACACCGTTAATGTTTCTTGCTGTATTTTAATTTTAAACTAGTTATGAATACCATTATTAGATGTCAATATGATAAACGTTTTTTTTAAATGAAGACGTCACAACTAGAACATTTTATAATATTTGCAGAACTTCATGATTTAAAACCATAGTGATTTGAACACCATTGATTTTATTTGTAAAGAGGAATCAATCGGCTTAATTTATCGAAATCCTTAACCATATCTAAATATTACGACAACGGTCACTAAAAATAAGTTTTTTTCTCTTTAGCTTTAAAATCATACTGTGGTGTTTAAATGGAAGTTTTTATCAAAGACTTGAAGCTTTGCAAATAATTTCAAACTTTTTTAGTTGTATCTTCATGTTATTTTTATGTAATTTTCTAGATCTTAAAATAACATTCAATATTTTTTCTCAGAAAATATTTTTAAAGTGTCCAATTGATATCCTACATCTTCTTCTTGGACACCATTTTTGTACAAATAACGATTTTATCAATACAAAATTTGAAGAAAGCAGAATACATCTGCCCTGTTTAAACGTCTTGAGTTGAATTGATCTCTCCGATTGTAGTTTGCTATACTGAAGATCGGATCGAAATATTTGAGATCTGATGACTTGCTACTCATTGCTGGAATTACTCTCATGGAAGAAATTAAATGTTTTATAAATTTACAATAGAGCAGCATATTTTACGGTTTCTGATTCTAAAAAAAACGATTTCTAATACAAAAATTGAGAACGTGATATTGCACTAATAGAATGTTCGACAAATAATCAAAACTCAGTCGGCTTTTATAAATAAAACAATAACAACACTATGCTTCGCATGTCGGAAATATGTATCGATGAATATCGTGCCAAGCGAAATCGCAAATGTCGAGAATGCGTAATTTAGCAATAAATACAACCGTACATAGAACTGTGCACATTAATTACGCAACGGATTTGGAGCCTTAGTGAACGAGAGTAATATGGGGCATTATAATCGCTTATATTTGTCTTTTTTGTCTCCATTCCCCACTCTGCTGAACATACATGCCGCTTCGGGCACGCACTACTGAACATCTGAAAATCACTCCCTGACGTATGCTGGTGCTTCTCGAGTGCTCATTGCCATGTACAAACCACCGTTTCCTGTTTCGCAATCATTTCGAAGTGCTACAATTCGTATACAAGTCGGGATTTTAGATCTTGGTGGAACGAGAATGGCAAAAATTGCTCCTCCATATACGGAACTAATTATGTTACAATAGAACCGAAACAATGAATACCAATATGGAGTACCATATAAATATATGCTTCAATAGTCACGTTTCTGGATCGAATGACGTTACAGTTCTAGTTAGTGAAGTTTTCTTTTTTCTTTCCACTTTTTTTCAAATTTCTTTTTTGTTCTGATAAAACCATTGTTGTTTCGTGTTTCGAAAACTATGTTCCGCGTATTTTCTATATCTGTTTTTCATCCATCACGATTAAATCGCAAGTTAATTTTTTATCTCAATCTCGGCATACAATGCATGATATGCTTTTTCACCCTATTAAAAATTAATGACTAACATCTACTAACTATCTGAATGTAGAACACATTGACGATTTCTCTACTGCAGTAAACTTCACTTTCTGACACACACAACGTTTGCTGACGGCCTGAACGAGCAGCATTCAGTTCATCACTCGTTTCTCTTCCAATCGAGGCACCGTCAGTTGATCTCTTGAAGTAACAAAATATCTCTTTCAATAGTGTGAGAGCGGCCTTCAAATGAGGTTCATGTAAACATTCGAATTGGTTCAAGATAGTAGATAAAAGACCAATCAGGTAGCTGAAATATTTATTACAGAATCCACATAAATTAATTGTTTCCTCCTTCAGTTTTCATTTTTAATACTTTACTCCATTTATAATTCTATTCATTCGAATTTGCTTACTACCAAGAGCGAACACAATGAAACAGATAGAATACTTGGCACTTGAAACTGAGCAAGCAAAATTTCAAATGACTAGATACGATTATTCAACTGACAATGAATTCTGAGAGCTTCACTTGAAAATGGCAGCAAAAGTCAAATGAATTACTAGGACTGACGGTCCGTGACCATAAATTTCATTTTCATCTTGTATTATTCGATTGAAAATGAAATTTCACCGCACTGTCGAGGACTTAAACTGTACAGTTTATGTTGTTCCATCCAGTAGGTAATGCTACCTCGAAGTTTGCAGGGTTAACGACATAGGTATTACGAATTTATAATATTCTTGCCAGGAATAATTGGGTGTGTAATACTTTTATACATCATGCTCATATGTTGTAATGATACATTGACAAATAGAGGGCCCTTGTTTGCGAAATGGTGTGTTAGAAGCACAGCTGCTACCAAAATAAATATATAACCAAGCACATATCCACGTTTGCTGCTTATTCACGCTTCACGGATCGTTAATTTGTTCATTATTCCTATCTTATTTTTTATGGTTGCGTGGCTCTGATTCAGGAGCGTGCTTTACTCGTAAAATTCGGCGCTATCCGGTTGTCGTTGGCTAAAGTTTCTTTGTTCTAATAGAAGTCTAATCTGAATTGAATCAGATATATACTTCTCAAATAATTGTATGCAGGTGTTACCGGCCTCAATTTTAAGTTCTGATCTGAAACACTAAATTTGAAATAACCAATTGTTTAAAAAAAATAGTAGTTTTATATTAGGACTGAGTTTATTAATTTACAGTGATTATTTCTATTTTTGCAGCACTCATGTAATGTCCGGACCGGTTTTTACAAACTTAGATTAAATAAAATGTCACAGGGTCAAAATCACTTAGATTCAATTGAAAGATATTAGGTTTTTTTCGGTTGTACTGGACCCAGCTTTCCGATTCTGAAAGAATCGAATTTCACAAGCTTATATACAAATGGGTCTTTTGAATTTTTTAGGGACCTACCTTCCAGTTCCGGAAACACAAGAAGCAGATACAAAATTCAAAGAGGTAAATTAAATTAGAATAGAAATCAGAAAAGGATAGCAACTAGGACTTGAACCAAGAATCAATAATGATCGAATGTAACCAAATTTATTGGTATTAGTTATTTGTGGATTACGTACTTTTCATAACATCAATCTATTTTCAGCACAAAAACCATTTTTAAGCCACCTAGTGGTATAATGATGCCTCTACTTATATTTTCAAAAACATCACTAGAAGATTCTGTCAAGTTTCTTTTTTGAAACTTGAATAAATTCAAATACCTTTTTCGGTACAAACTACCAACATGTGGCAACCCTGCACGCTATACAAGATTGAACAAAGCACGTTGTGTGCTAGGCGGGCGCGTTTTCTTCTTCTTCCGTACCAGCACGTATTGATGCGTACCGATTTTGCATCATTTTGTATGACAGTTTGAAAGTTTTGATACTCATTGCCCTATAATTTCGGAACTGGAAGTCGGATCTGGATGAAATTGCGCAGTATCTTTTAAGACACTGAGAGCTTTAATTTGAATCATGATTTGTGAAAATCAATTTAACCATTGCAGAGAAATTGATGTGAGTTCCGTTTTTGGAGCTTTTCTTTACTATTACCGGTGCGTTTGGAAGCGGGAATTGGGTACTAGTAGTCCCAAAGTAGATTTATATATCCACCAACTAATAAGATCTGTCAACTAGTAGAATTTACCAGTAAATTTAATAAAAATGTGCACCTCGTTTCGCCATGAAATTGAAATTTTTTACTAATCTCACAGTAATACTGGCACCGGAAGTCAGATCTGGATCAACTTTTCCCGGACTTTTTGAAGAACCTTATGATCTTTCATTTGCATCTTAGTTTGTAGAAATCGGTTGAGAAATTTACGATAAAATTGAATGCGCATTTCCTCATAGACTTGAACATATTGCCTTGTAATTCCGGAACCGGAAGTCGGATAAAGATAAAATTCAATAGCGATCTATGGGACTATAAGACCTTTCGTTTGAATCTATGTTTGTGTTATTTTCATGTTTTTGGTGCATATCAATAACTCCCTGTAATTCCGAAACCGGAAGTCGGATCGGGATAAAATTCAATGACGATCTATGGGACCATAAGACCTTTTATTTGAATCTAAGTTAGTGAAAATCGGTTCAGCCATCTCCGAGAAAAGTTAGTGCAAAAAACGTTACATACACACATACATACATACATACACACACAGACGTTTGCTCAGTTCGTCGAGCTGAGTCGAATGGTATATGACATCGGACCCTCCGGGTCTCGGTTCAAAAGTCGGTTTTCTCAGTGATTGTATAGCCTTTCTCTATGAGAAAGGCAAAAAAGGAGATTTTAAGAATTCAAGGTGATCAGCTACTGTGTCAGATATCAAAATTGATTTTTTTTTATGTTTTCAAAAATCGCGTCTAAAATATGTATACAAGACATCGTCTCCATCCCCACTCGTAGACATTTTGGAATACCTCCCTCCCCGACCCACCTTAGAAAGTACACGCAGACTTTTCATTGTCACAAAACATGAAGGATTTTGTTTAAATCTATTTTCACTGATTCACTTATAACATAAAAAACGATCCAGGAAAACTTTAACCAAGTATTGATATGCATTCCGAAATAGTATTGCTATAGAACATAAACGGAGAGTTATGCTAACCCTTTGAGAATATCGTCAAAACTATCGTGGCAGTAATGCGCCCAACAGTAAGACAATACGTCGCTTAGTTTTAATTTTTTGGAACAATAGTCAACGGGTAAATCGTAAACAACAGCCAGAAATACTTGAAAAAATGGTTAATAAAACTTTCCAACAAAATGAATCTGCACGCCATACAGAGAATGGAACAAAATTTCAAAACCCATTGACTCTATTCACATAGTGTCACCATTCTTATTCCACGGTCCAAATTTATAGTAAAAAACCTTTTTTAATCCACCTAATGGTGCGATAATGTTTGTCTCTTGCCATTCAAATAGTCTCATTAAAACATTCATAAGATCATCGGCCATTAGTATTGTGAGTTTATCAAATAACCTAATAGTTGCCTTTAAACAAGTTAAATTCTTCTCCGGAACCAAAAATGACAGCCATTTGAGCTTTGAATTTGATGAATTGCCCAACAGTTACTTCCAAAGGAGCTAAAGTTAGTCGAAATCGGTTCAACCATTTCGAAAAAAATTGAGCGGTAAGAAAACAACGCGTTTTGTCGAATACTTCACTTATACCATCATATCTCCGGAACCAGAAGTCACAGCCAATTGATCTCCAATCTTGATCAATGGCCTAGTAGTATCTTTCAAACGATCCTAAGCTTGTTGAAATAGGTTCATCCTTCTCTCAGATAATTGCGCGGTAAAAACAACACGTTTTGTCGGTTACGGCACTTATACCATCATGTCTTCGGAACCAAAAGCCATTTGATCTTCGAACTTGATCAATAGCTCAACAAATGAGCTCAAGCTTGTTGGAATCGGTTTAGCCATCTCTGAAAAAATTGAGCGATAAAAAACACCACGCATTTTGTCGGTTGCATCACTTTTAAAGCATATCACAGCCGTAATGCGAGATGTAATGTTATACACACTTAAAACCGATTCTCGAGCTCGGAATAATGAAATGCCGAATTAGATCGGGAACACGAAATTTTACTGATTTTTCAGTAATTCACATGCTCATTGCCGAAATTCGTCAATGCTAAGTTCTGACATCTCGGTAAAGCGCATTTTATTGCCAAAATTTGGCATAATATGTTAGCTTTTACTGAAATTCGACGACACACTAGTCATCTAATGTTAGCTATCGATTTTGTACAGCACCGGACGTCGCCATTTCTCATGGAGCTGAAAAATATATACAAATCGGTCGAATGAAAGAGACTTCTTTATTACGTGAAAAGCTAATTCGATCAAAATGTTCTTTTTATATATACTTTTTGAATATTTGTTTATTTCAAGGTAGGACGAGCACTAGAAACAAATATTTTTATCTGTTATATTCCTTTTCGGGATTTGCATATTTTTTAAACAAAGTGAGCATTAATAAAATACACTAATTCCCTAAACTTGGTTTTTGTGATAAGTTTTTCGTGCAATAATAAAACAAAATTCTTTCTACACTCGATTACTGATGACTCGATAATCCATGATTCGATCCCGATCACTTTTGCCGAGTTAACAGTAAAATTTCTGCTAACAAGTTCGGCAATAATTGAGTACTCGGCTGTGCAAATCTCGGTAATTATTTCGCCGAGAATCAGCAATAAAATTTAAGTGTTTATGTTACGTAGCCGATAAATCCTAGTGTTTTTCAATGCAACAAAATTTCTCGGAGATGAAAGAGTCGATTTTGAATGACTTAGACTCGACGCTACTATTAGGTTATTTGATAAGCTCACAATACTAATGACCCAAGATAGAATCGTACAAATGTTTTATTGGGACTATTTGAATGACAAGATTATCAAGGCATTATCACACCACTAGCTAGGTAGATTAAGAAGTGTTTTTGTGTTTGGATCTAATGATTACAAAATATTATGTCAACATTTGCAGATTTTTGGCAATATCTGTCACAATTGACATTGAAAACTAAATATATCTTATCCTAATACGAATCGAACAAGCCATGGATATTAAGAATTTATCTACTATTCACGGAGATATCGATATTTTTGTGTATACGATTTTTCTGTCATATCCCAACGTAGGGGTTTTGAACGAAGCACGATAAAATGACGCTTGGAATCGAAATTAGACGCAATTTTCAATACAATTGTCTCTGAATGATTAAAACATTGAATGCAGTACTCTTCAGCATAGTATTTTTGCTCAATTTGTATCTAGCACGGTTCTTTTGGTGAAATAACTGTTCGACTGTGCCGTGTTTAACCTTATATTGGAAATTCTGTATTATCTTCAAATTCAAAGTGAAAACCCATACATTTTTATAAATAAATCAATTGTACCTGTTCAACTAATTAACCTCATTTTATTAATTATTTAGTCCTATTCATTATAATAAAGCATTCGATTACCATTCTTTTCAGTTGACGATCAAATCTAGCTATACCGGTGTCCGGTTTCAGTTTCCGGAAGCATCGGAGATTACTGTCACAAACTCTAAAATGGAACTTACTCATTTTGCTAAAAGATGGAATAGTCAATTTCCACTAACTTAGGTTGCTACTGAAATGAATCCGGATTTAACTTCCGATTCCGGAATTATAAAGTGATGATTGTTTTAAGTTAACGCGACGATGTAAAATACATTAAAAATCTTTCAGATTGGGTTTCAATTTGTAGGTCTAGTTAGTCAAGTATTGATACCCAAAAAAGCTTCCATTTTCTTTTATTCAACTGACAAGATAAAGTATTTAAAGTATACGTGTTTGAAAAAGATAGCATTACACCACTAGGTTAATTAAAGCAGATTTTCATCTACCACCTTAGCAATACACTCCCATTTCCAAAAGAAGATTTATCGCTTTGTTTTTGGAATACAACATCCAATATATTCTGTTGCAGTTGTAACATGCTGACAGGACAGTAAAGCGTGGCATCTTTCGTGTTTACTATCTTTACTTCAGCATCGACACTTCCCATGAATCAGGCACCATTCGTGTTATCAGAATTTCACTAACTATTGTTATTAACATCTTTCTCGTCACTGATTCTCCAACAACTTTTGTTTTGACTTCATCAATACCTGAAATTATGTTCGTTTTTTGTTTCATTATGTTCAACCATTCGCATTCAAAAACAAATTCGACGCTTTTGAACAGTTATGTCGAATTTGTCTCAACATTCGACATTACAAAGTATGATGAAACGCAATATTTCAACGATTCGTTACGTTGTTACTTATGTATTTAGCCTAAAAATGAAAACATTATTATATTTGTTCGAAAATGGTTTTATTGTTTTATTTTTAAATTTTCATAACATTTTTTCCACTCTTCTTGAGGTAAGGTTCTGGTATTGAATCGCCCTCTACGCAGTTTATTCTTTACGGAAGGAAACAAATAGAAATCGATAGGTGCTAAGTCAGGACTATAAGGCGAATGTCCCACCAATTCGACGTTTTGGGTGCACAAATATTCGGTTGTTTGAACCGATGTGTGAGAGCTTGCATTATCGTGATGAAGAATGATTTGGCGTCTTGCGTTTGTATTCCTTATTTCACGAAAAACTTCGGGCTTACAAAGGGACGGTCTTACGATACTCTAAAGCAACGGTAGTGATATGTCCGTTTATAACGAAAAAGCAAACCATCATTTTCTTTGAAGTGCTTCGAGCGCGAACAATTTTTGTTGGATTTGATTCTTCTTGGAACACCCATACAGTCGACTGCTCATATGAGTTAATCCATGCTCGTCACCTGGTTATATGTTATACACCAAATTTGAAGCCCCACGATTATTTTTTTAAGAATTTCTGTGTACAATTTCACGGCACATCACATGGCGATCTTACATTATAAGATTTTTCACAGCATCGATGTGTTCTGGCAAAACGACTGGTTTTGGAAGACCTTCTTTGAATTCATCGAGAAGCGAACTACAACCACGATTGAATTCGTTCTACCAGTTTTTTTTACAAACTCATATGATGGTGCTACACACTGCCAAAAGTCTAATTAAGTTGATTGAATCACTCCTGTCTTGATAATCCACGAAGAAAATCGTAATAAACCATTATACGAAAATGTTCACGATTCAATTCCATTTTTTTTATTAGGGTAAAATTTTTAACTCACACAAGAATTTTTAACACACACAAGACAAATAGCGCTCAAATGACGGCATGTTCTGAAAATGGTAATGGTTAAAAATGTCAAACTTTATGATGAAAACGTCAAATCCACCGGGCAACACTTATGTCGTTGTCGCTTGATGCTAAAGCTACCCCAGTTTTCACTCTAACTGCTGTCAAACTGTTTGTTTGAAGTCAATTTCGAACCTAGTTTCAACGTTGTTGAACTGGAAATCGAGTCAGTCTGGTTGTTGTAACAGATTGGTTCAAACCCCCGTTGCTTGCGCGAAGTCAACACAGTTTAGTGAAAAGTGTTTGTTTGATGAAACTACCCTGGGTAAGTTTCAGTTTTCTCAAGCGAAAACGACATTAGCCACGACAGACAGACAAGGGTTAATGCATAAGTAACAACCTACGTATCTACAGAATAGCCATTGAATTTATTAGCTATTTCGAGCCGTTCGAAGATGCATTTTATCTGCATTAGACCAAATCGACCGATCTGAGCTCTCAGGCACCGGCGTTTTTTCTGCTTCGGCTATTGCTGAGCTGCACAGGCAGCTGTGTGCATGTGCAGCTGAGCCATAGTCAAAGTAAAAAAATCAGAGCAGGAGGGCTCGGATCGATCGTATCGGCCTAATGCGGATAGCCTTTTGGTCGTATTTGACTTTTCGAGACTTTTGATAGTCTTCCGCATTTTATTGTCATCATGTTTGTATATTTCTAATTCGCTTTATACCGACCTAATAATATTCATGCAGACCTACCGCATAACCACATGATAAAACAGAAAGTCAAATCCCACATCGAAATGTATTATCCTGACGTTGCTTTCACATATTATGTACTGTTGCACAGTTGTATTTTCTTATATATATATATATATATATATATATATATATATATATATATATATATATATATATATATATATATATATATATAAATATATATATATATATATATATATATATATATATATATATATATATATATATATATATATATATATATATATATATATATATATATATATATATATATATATATTTAAAGAATAATAATAATCCGCTTCCACCACCTCCAGTTTTTTACGTTTCCTTAATATTTGTTATTTGTACAAACTGTACTGAACACGACTGGAAAATAAAAATAAATAATTTGTCTGCTGAGAAAACAATTGCTTGCTAACTACACTTGAATGAACGCGTATAGGGACATTCTTACCATGTACGTGTATTGAATTCGAATGGATTGCCTTGCTAAAGAGTCCTTCGATTAGGGCAACTGACTGCATCGTTATCGGTATAATCTTCATTAAAATTTTATGTCACTTCCCAATTTAGCCGCTTCGAAAAATGGTTTTATACCGCTGCGCAATGTTTTTGTTTCCCAAAATCGAAACAGTATATTATTCCCAAGATCAATAAAACCAAGGAAATATGTACAACCCTTCGGACAAGGAAAAAGGTAGAAGAACCATATTATGGACCGTGAAAGACTTGGAACAAAGTAAGCAACGATCGAAAACACTTACAAAAAACTTTTGTAATTAATCTTCGTTTTTTATGACTATTCCATATCATACTATTTTGATAATTGAACACTATATTTATTTTCGAGAGAAGAGGAACATTTTCGAGTTTCTACACAACTTTAAAATAATTTAACTCATAGCGTAATTTTCAAATTCGATTAGAAATCTTATCGATGCCTTACCAAAAGTGAGTCTCGTGAGTGACGATTTTTTTATTGCTTTTTTCAAAAATGTGTATCAAATGTTACCGCTTTATATGCTACTAAGCGGTGTTCAATAGACGGAACCAACTGAAGCACCATTTACCACGCTCTCAACTCGATGGTGTCACAAAGAGTCTTCAGCCGCGTGGAACCCGACCTGTTTTGGCTGGTGCCTAATAATAATTCTACCATGTCGACAATTTTGCGCTGTTGGAAAGGAAAAGACCTTACTACAGGTAGAGCTACCTTTTCGAGCAGAAGAACAGGAAAAATAAACTACGCTCGTTGTCGTTCCATCTACATGTATGATAGCTGAAGGGAACTGTCCCTTGACGCGGGTTTGTTCGGACATCAGTAATGGGAGCGCCGGGGATAGTCGAGGTTGAGCTAGGGTTCCTAACTTCCTGTGGAAGTGAAGCGTTGAAGCACTTTGTTTATGCTGACCACAGAGAGAAAAATACTGATTGGTGTGGGGGAACAGTCGAGAGCAAAACACAGCAGCAAATGTATGGCGATAAGGAATAAAATTTTATGAGCTATGAAAGCTGTGATAACAGAGCTCATGGCCGTATCTGCAGATGTGATGGTGTTCCGCAGTGGATTTCCTATTACGGACTCGGATGGATGATAGTACAATCCGCTTCGTTGGACACATTTAGATGATGCCGTTGGGCTGAAAGAAAGTGTGTGCTGTTTATAGTCATTCATTGCGCCCAAAGCTTGCTAGTTTTCGATTATCAATTCAGTGTAATATAATCCAGATTTTCTGCACGGTATACATTTTTTTATTCACTTCCAACGACGCGATCTGAAACAAAATTCTTCATAACCTATATCTGATGTTTTTACTATACAGCATGATTCCAAATGTTGATACTTTAGAAGATTTTACCAGAAATAATCGAGGTAGGTATAACTCTGCATTAGTTTTCGAAGTCCGCTCGTATAATTTCTGACGCTTGATTTTATGAAGTATGTTCAGAATACTTGGAATAAACAGGTTTTCGATCAGTGATATTTAATCGTATTTGGAGTATTAGAAGAACGAATTTTTCTGTAATTTTTTATAGGATTCAAAATTCGTTTTACTGTAAAAAATACTAAACTGTATTTTTATTTTTAACCATTATCGTTCTATCACACAAAAAAAAACTTATGCTAATATTTTTAGTTCAGTTTTTCGTGCGAAGCAAACATTTTGTGATTATTAACATGCTCGCACTATTCTCAAAAATATGTTTCTATAGTAATTATTGTTTATATATTATTATCATTGTTTGTCAATTCCTTTATGGCTGAAACTGATCATTGCGACAAAACATCTTGAACCAAATTTTGACATTTGGATTTTGTGTTTCGTTTGGTATCCTTTGGGGACTGTGCAGAATTTGAATTTGATTGGTGAACCTACTACTCAAAGTTTGAAGTTTGATTGGTGAAACTACTCAAACCGCCATTTTATAGTTTACATAGGATTTTTTACATGTAAACTGACTTTTACAAACCAACTCTTGTAGAAACAATTGACTTTAAGATAACTTTCAGAATTTTATTCCGAATCTTTTGAAGCGTTTTATTCCTGGTGGAAAAACTAACCTGTTAGTCACCGGAACATCAATATCTATTGAAGAATCCAACCAACTCTTCTCCGATCGCACGTTCCATGGTTTGATTAATATTTATGTCGAAAACGTAACATGCGAAATTCTTAGTTTTTGAGGTTGTAGTTAGATATTAATTGATAAATTTATGAATGAAATTGATTTTATAAATCTATTTGTTAATGTTTTACCATCTAAATCAAATCTGTATGTGAACTGAAATTTTTTGCCAAAGTACCGTTTTAAATCATACGTTTGATTACAATAAATGAATAATCATGTTGTTATCCTTATTTGTAAGGTTTTACTACCTATTTTCGTCCAAACTCCAGTGAATTGAAAAAAATCTACCAAAAATTTGCTAAATACATGGGATATTTCAAAAGAACCGGTAACCACGCTAATTCGGTTCTTCAATAGCTGAATGATATATAAGATACTCGAACGAACACGGTGTGCCGCAGGCAGCAGAAGAATGCATCATCACACAATGCAAAAACGACAATCCAGCGAACAAACGCATATACAATCCAGTCATCACCTCACTGGACGAGCTACTTGTTTCATCCACAGTCAAGCACCTACTACGCAAAGAAATGTTCATAGATTCCTCTTCATACTGCGCAGAACGATGCAGTGTTTTTATGCATGTCGTAAAGCCTTCTATGCCGAACAAGAGAATGACATCATTTTGGACAACTGGGATTTGTGGATGAAAACATAGGTCGGTTCTAACCTTTTTTTTTCAATAGTATTCTATTGAAATACTGAAACGACATTGCCAGACATGTTTAAGTTAAAAGTTTCGGAATCGATTGGTTGTTAAATTATTTAAATCCATCAACAAATGACTGAGTTATTAACGTTCAAAATTATGACAGAAAAAGGTTACGTAGCTATTTTTGAACTTTTTAATTGACACCCGTCCCCGTATAGTGAAGAGTAAGGAATTTTTAATGCCAAATGGTCTAATGTATATCCATTTTGTCTAATGTAGAACCATTTAATGAAAACCGAATATAATTCCGAACAATTTCTCGTTGCTTTACATATCTAGCTTCGCAGCTCCTAGTGGTCAAATTATGATGTGACATGTTTTGCCTTTCTCATATAGAAAGGTTATGGAATGACTTGAAAACCCGACTAGTAAAAAGAGGCCATGTGTCGTACACCATTCGACTCAGATCATCGAGCTGAGCAATGTATGTGTGTGTATATGTTAAACAATCTTACTAGGTTTTCTCGGAGATGGCAGAACTTAGATTCAAATGAAAGATCTCATGGTCTCATTCGGAATTCCTGAATTTCATCCGGATCCGACTTTCGGTTCCGGAATTATAGGGTAAAGTGTGTTAAATATTGTACATCGTCACTTAAACCGGCGAAACAAAAACCGTAAAAAACTGGTTTCAAAACTACAAACTTAGATTTAAATGAAAGGTCTCACGGTGCCATACAATACAATTCCTGAATTTCATCCGGATCCGACTTCCGGTTCCGGTGTTATAGGGTACGGTGTTAAATATTGTACACTATCACTTAAACTGACGAAACCAAAACCTTTAAAAATGTTGTAAACTGGACTCAAACCCGTTATTCCCAATCTTATGGTCAAATGAAAGGTCTTATGGTCCTACCAAAAATTACTGCATTTTCTCGGATACAACAAAAATTTAAATCGTCATTCCACGAACGATTGAAGCTTTTGGATAAAAGTTTGGTTGAAAGTTTCATTTACCACTCGACTTAACGAACTGAGAAAATATCTATCGAGTCGAGATCTTAGATATTACTAGGCCGATTTGGATCAAACTAGTCGCAAATAAATCCTGATATTATTTATATTTGAGATTTGATGTTCAATTTACGTTGTTCAAATTTTCATGTTAAAATGTTTGGTTTTCTCACTATATCTCTTGAAATAAATCAAGGAATCAAAGTATTTATAAACATTTATATAGGGATAATTGCACCAATTGCCGAACACTTTTGTATCCGTGCATCTCCGATTTCGATGAATCTTCAGAATATGATAATCCGAAACAAAATAAGATGTTTGGTGTACTTTCGAATGGGCGGAGTCACTCTATTGAATTTTTGCGCGCGAGTAAAAGAGAACATCCATCGTCATTTAAAAACTACTGCACCAATTTTTTTCAAATTTTGCACACACTTTCTACATATAAAAAACCAGACCCCAACGTTTTCCTTTTCGTCGTTTGTTACTTTGGGGAGGTTTTACAGCTACAAAATGGTAGTTTTCACTTTGAACAACCACCAAAAATCAAAAAAAAATTAAAAAAAAATCAAACAGAAACGTTGGGGTCTAGAAAAACTTCTACTCTAACTATGCTGCGTTCATTTGTACACTTCTGATTAGTCCGCGCTGAGATACAGTGGGCACCGCAAATCATGATTTTTGAGAAGCGTTCTCGAAAATACCTCTTCAACGACTTATTTCTTATTTATTTCATGATTTTTAAGAAGCGTACTCGAAAATACCTCTTCACCGACTTATTTCTCAATATTTTTTCACGAAAAAATTACAAAATGTTGTTCGAATGATGCTTTTTATCATGCAAAACATTTGAATTTATTCTGTTGAACGTAAATTCTGGAAAAAATTCGCAAAAATTATGATTTTTTTATCGTTTAGACTCTACCCCCCCCTTAAACTCGATTACCCATACATTTCAATAACTCCTTTGATTTCGAACGATAAGTTTAGTAAAACATTTCATTCAGTTCGAGTCTCACCGAAAAAATTGTATATTTATAAAATTAAGTATTGATCATATAACTGATAGTTTTACGCGATGGCAAATCATTTTATAGTACTCAAACGTATTCAGAATAAAATTTCTATTATTCATTTAGATTATACAAGACTTCACATACTCTGATCTAGATAGAACTTTGTATACATTTTCAGTGTGACAAACTGTCTATTTTGCTGGAATGTATTCGATTTGTAACTCAAAACTTGTCAAATGTACAAAAGTTATGCCCAGAAGTTTAAGTTAATCAAGAATCAATTGGTCTCTTTAAAAAATATACTGAAAACATAAGTTGAATTCATATTAAAGAATTTAATAACTAACCGAAAGAATAAAATTTAAAAAAAACTAATCTCTGATAGCTTTTGCAATAATTAGATTATTATTGATTTGATATTAAAAGCAACATGAAAAAAATTTGTTTAGTTTATTTTCGAAAATGAAGCAGTTATAGCTAAAACCATTTGAAGTCTTTTGAATAACTTCAAGTTCTTAATTAAAAATAATCGAAATAGTCAACACTAGAATACGATTTCACAACTTAAGAGCAATAAATTTTCTTGTACAGACCGTTCTTCTAAAACTAGCCGTTCTTAATAGAATAATAATATTTTCGGCTGTTTTGAGTATTTCTAGGTCATGTAATGGCCTTTCAGTTGCGTGAAATAGTGAAATACTTTAATTTTTTTCTTTTTCCGACGTTTCGTACCTTATTGCATCTTTTTCCAAGGAATCTACTAGTTCTCGCTTAACCTAATCTTAACTTCATAAATAATCTGTAATTTGCTAATTTTTAAACGGTTTATCACACTTTTATTGTTTGTTTCAAATGATTTGAAAATAGAGTGTTTGTATATTTTTATAATTTCGCATGAGAAATAATAAATTGTCGATGGAAAATATATATTAGCTTTTTCAAATCATGTTTACCTTTCTCATACCTAGAAAGGTTATGCAATCACTGTGAAATCCGACTTTTAAACCGAGGCCCGGAGGGCCAGTCACGTACCCAGAAGGGGGGCCCGAGGGGCCCTGGCCCCTCTCGAAATCAAAAACATTTTATTACTTAGAATGTCTCAGACATGTATTACAGAAATAAAAAGACAGTAAACGTAATGAAATATAATACAATATCAGTTCCAGTGGAAAAGTTTAAAGTGTATGTTAAAAATAGCTGTAAAAGCCGAGAATTAGGTACATAACCCAAGTAGCAATTAAAACATGGCCAAGTAGCAATTAATTGGCATGTTTCACAATTGCTTATCGGTAATTTTTGTTAGATATGTTAGACAATTGATTCAACACGTTTTTGTAAGGGATGTAAAATTCATTCATATTACTGCTTGTGAAACCAACTCAAAAACCTGAATGGACTAAGTTCCACATCCGGTTTTTCAACCGACTGTACGAGAAGATCATTTGAGCATTATCAATTCCGGTTTTCACTTAGCATATATTACTGTTGTGAAACATATGAAACAAGAAACTTGTTGCACATCATTCAAGAAAAGTGCGTTTTCCAATCGCATAATCGTTGCGAGAAGAGTTAATAAATTCAGTACTAGAACAATGTTTGCTCCTTGAGAAGCAAACTTCAGTTGCATTATTTTTTAATCTTTGGCCCCTCCCGAAATGAAATCCTGGGTACGGACCTGCGGAGGGCTGATTGTCATATACCATTCGACTCAGTTCGTCTAGTACGCCAAATGTCTGTGTGTGTATGTGCGTATGTGTGTATGTAACGTTTTTTGCACTAACTTTTCTCGGAGATGGCTGAACCGATTTTCACAAACTTAGATTCAAATGAAAGGTCTTATGGTTCCATACAAAATTCCTGGATATTATTTGGATCCGACTTCCGGTTCCGGAGTTAAGTGGTAAAATGTGCAAGAAAATGAAAATATGTGCTCTAGCTTTTCTCATAGATAGCGGGACCGATAAAGACTGTCCCAGAAAGTATGGACGCAACCAAAAACCGCTGCCATTTCGCAATGGTTCAGAATCTGTCAATTTTTATGGCTGCGTCCTTTTTTTTACACTCTTCTCTAACCACTTGTGCAGTTGTTTATTCGTTTTCATTAGTTTGTTTAGAAATGCGTGGACTTTCAGCAGAACAACGTCGAAAAATTGTGTACAAATGGTGCACAGAACGCGGACTGTCACTGAGAACGATAGCAAAAATGGAAGGAGTAAGTGAAAAAGCCGTGCGAAATGCAATCAGGAAGTTCGGTGAGGATAACACCTTTGAGGATAAACCGAAAACGGGTCGAAAAAAAGGTCCTGCTAACCCTCAGTTGGATAAACGTAAACTGAAGGCGTTTGAGCAAAAGAAGGAGGTTTCAGTTCGAGATGTGGCCAAAAAAGTGGGCACTTCGAAGTCAAATGTTCTTCGTGCTAAAGAACGTTTCAATCTTCGAACCTATAAGAAGCAGAAACAACCAAAACCTAGTCCGAAACAAGAAGCAGCGATCAGGCCGAGGGTTCGAAAGCTGTACAATACGATTCTGGAAATTTGAACTGCATAATCATGGACGACGAAACCTACGTGAAACTCGATCAAAAATCCTTGCCGGGACCACAATATTATACGGTGCGAGAAAGGCAAGTGTTAAACCAGTCCGAGACATCGATTGAAGTCGAAAAATTTGGTAAGAAAGCTGTGGTCTGGCAAGCAATTTGTAGCTGCGGTATAATTTCGAGACCCTTCATTACCACTGTTTCAATGAACAGCGAAATACACATCAAGGAATGTTTACAAAAACGACTTCTACCCATGATTCGAAGCCACAAGGATCCTGTTGCCTTCTGGCCAGATCTTGCTTCTTGTTACTACTCGAAATCAACGGTAGAATGATCAGTTCGCTTTCTCATCTCATCCAAGTCAGTCGATAAAAAAAACCGCTTACGTTCGGGACAGAAAAAACTAAGTACAGTATTGTGTAGTGAACAATAGAACGTCCTCGAAATGAGTGAACCAAACGAACAAAAGCTACCGTCGACACGAAAGAATACAATTGTTGTTGACTTCAGACAGTGCAAAATTCTACCTTCGAAACGAGAACTTGAAAGTTTGCTTAAGGAGCAAATGCATCTTGACATTAAACGTGTGCATTTACTTCAAAGCAATAAGACCAATAATGTTGTTTATATCCAGTTCTATAAAGAGTTGGACGCAATTCAATTCGCTAAAGACAATAATAATGTGCACTATGTAGAGCATGAAAATATCAAGTACAACATTCCAGTATACGAGGTCTGTTCAAAAAGTTCCCGGAATTTTTTAATTGCGCGCGTCTGGAGAGTCCGGTGGTCAAATTTTTTTTTATTGTGTTGGTACATATGTCCCTAATGTATGGTGAAATTTTCAGCTTTATTCATTATTTACATTCTGTCTTGTAGCGGCTGGTGTAGACGTGTTTTTTTGAGCTCGGCGATTTTTGTCTTGGTGACGTTGGGTGCTTCCACGTGGACGATTGTGCTTTTGTTTCGACATCATAACCGTACACCCATGTTTCATCACCAGTTATGACCCTTTCAAGTAAATTTGGATCGTCGTTGACGTCGTTTAACAGCTCCTGAGCGATGGTAATGCGTTTGTTTTTTGATCAAAATTCAGCAGTTTTGGAACGAATTTTGCTGCCACTCGTTTCATGCCCAAAACATTTGAAAAAATATGATGGCATGAGCCAACTGATATGCCAACTTCATCAGCAACTTCTCTAATAGTGATTCGGCGATCATCCATAATCATTTTTTCCACTTTTCCCACATTTTCATCGATTATTGACGTGCTGGGTCGACCCGAGCGTTCGTCGTCTTCAACGTCTTCGCGGCCATCTTGGAAACGCTTATACCACTCGTAAACACTTGTTTTTTTCATAGCAGACTCACCGTAGGCTCTCTGTAACATTTCGCACACTTGGTTACACTTTATTTCATTTTTCACGCAAAATTTAATACAAATTCTTCAATTCTTCCATTGTTTAAACTAACAAAAATCGCCGAGCTCAAAAAAACACGTCTACACCAGCCGCTACAAGACAGAATGTAAACAATGAATACAGCTGAAAATTTCACCATACATTAGGGACATATGTACCAACACAATAAAAAAAAATTTTGACCACCGGACTCTCCAGACGCGCGCAATTAAAAAATTCCGGGAACTTTTTGAACAGACCTCGTATATGGAAGATAGTGCTATAGAAGTGCGTGTGCATGATCTTCCCTCAAGCGTCATCGATCCTTATATTCACAAAACTAGGTCCCAATACGGAGAGATTCTCTCTATGGAAAAAGAAAAGTGGAAGAATTTTTTTCCGGTATTCTGAATGGCGTACGTTTGTTCGCATGCGCTTGAGAAGGCCTATACCTTCTTATGTGACATTCGGTCAGGATACAAGAATCCCGTTCAAATTACTTGTTACCTATGACAATCAGATGGCCACATGTCAATATTGCCAAAAAGCTGTTCACTACGGTAAGCCATGTGATAAATCGGACAATGAGATAACCACACCAAAGGACAACGGTGCTTCCTTCACACCAACCCCAAGCAACCCCAGTACACCTGTGACAGTCACCAACAATAGTAAAGCATCCCCTTCAACGAAACCATCCAACGTATCCCCTATAGAACAAAGTACACCAGCAGTTAACAACTTACCCTCCAATCAACCAGCAACTGCAAACAATGTACAACAAGACGCATCTACAGCAACTAGCAACGAAATCAACAACAATACCACCGATGCGGCAATGAATGACGAGACGAACCGCGAACAAACTGCCCCTCAATCCTCGCAGGAGGAAAATGGAAGCTCCTCTCCCCCTAGAAAAAGGGTGACAACGAGATCCAATACAAAAAAAATTATCTAAAAACTCAGCTAAATCGACTACGTAAAGCTTGTACGCAAATAGGCCTGAATAAAATATCTTTTAAAACAACGGTAGAATGATATACTACCAAAAATGTCACATGAATCTACCAAATTGCCCACAACTTCGACCAATTGAGGAATTTTGGGTATTAACGAAGGCACATCTTAGGAAACATGTCTCGACAGCCGAAACCATTTAACAGTTCGAAAAAGATTGAAAAAAAGGGTCAAAACTTGTTGCCAAGAATTGTTTACAGCGAAATCAAAGTGCGTCCATACTTTCTGGAACAGCCTTTATGATTGACGCTGGTTACAAATTTAGACTCCTATAATGACAGTCTATCCAAAGATATTCGAAACGTTTGTGATACAATTTAATACGACATCAAAATTAGCTAGAAGAAGGAGATAGGAGGAGTAAAATGATATTGAAGGAACTTCTGGTTTTCATTTCATTTGTCTGTTTTAATTGTTATAACAGAATATAAATCTTATTACATGGTCGCATCGCTTACTTAGTACGAGTCTTAGACCACATACTAACCTGAATCACCAACTTAGGGATACCTATGGTAGAGTCTGATGAGCCATCGCTCTTCTGTGGAGTTTGTAATATTTGCTTTTTCACACAAAGCTTGGTATTACATTCCTTTAGTGGAATATGGCCTTCTGTTTCAACAGACTTCGGAGTCGATTCATAGCGTATGGAATCATTGCATGGCTGGTGCTACGACTCTACGGACACTAAGAATCCTTCCTGATCGGGGTTCTAACATGTAAGATGTAGCTTGTAAGATAAACGTCCTATGCATTGTACTGCCAACCTGAGTATGTGTATGTGAAACACCTACATTTTTTCGCTACCTTATTCTTTGTCCTTCCATATGAGCTATTGAGAATAATGCTACCTGTAATAAATCATAGCTCAATCAACGAGAAATTTGCATACTACTTCTAATATGAGATTGGTCTGTTAGTAGCTATGATAACTACAATTTCTAACAAGCATCAAAAAGAGATACAATTCTAATATAAACCTGTTATGGCCTGTTCATCGGGAAGACTATGCAACGATTTAATTTGGTTTCTTATTGTTCCATTTATGGAAGATCAAAAACACTATAAAATAAATTAACCTTCCGCCATCATCAGCATGTCATCTGAACCATTTTGTTCTGATTCCATTAGCATGCGAGTTCTTGTTTTCTTTTTTCAATGTTTCCCGAGCAGGTTGATTATTCGAATCTCAGTCGCAAAGATAAGCATGAAGATGTCATGAAATAAAATTTTATGGGCATAAAAGTTGCATGATTCAACCATCGGGACATAGTGTGCAGTTCTGTAATCAATTGGAATGTGAAAACCATGAAATCATTATGTTTCATGGTTATTTCTCTTTACTAGACAGCCTTTATCCCAAGAGGGTAAAAAAATTCAAGACTCTACGGGCAAGCATAAAAACATTTTCAATGCATATATAGCGAACTCTGGCATCTAGTAATATAGCAACAACTTTTCTCGTGTTCGTAATTCCAACTTTTGATTTTCATATAGATATTTCATATATATTTTTATCAAAATGAGTATGATTTTTCTACTGGATGTTATGTTTTCGAAAATTTCAAACAAATACATAAAATAAGTTAAGACACCCCATCTCCGAACTAGATCAATGATTCAATAGCAGCTTTCAAACGAATCTAAGCTTGTTGTTTTTGGCTCGATTCAGCAATAAAAAAAAATTTAGCGGAGAGAAAATAATGCGTTTTGTCGGTTACGTTACTTATACCATTATAGCTCCGGAACCGGAAGTAGCGGCAAACTGATCTTAGAACTTGATTCACAACCAAAGAGTAGCTTACAAACGAGTCTAAGCTTGTTATAATCGCCATCTCCGAGAAAGTTGAACATAAAGAAAATAAATTCATTTTGACGATTACGTCACTCATACAACTACATATCCGGAAACGGAAGCAACAGCCGACTGGCTTTCGAACTTGGTTCACAACAAATCCACAAAACTACCTTTCAAAAGAGCCTAAGTTTTAAGAAATCGGTTATACCATTATGTCTCCGGAACCGGAAGAGATCACCAATTGATCTTCGAACTTCAAACGAGTCTAAGTTTGATCAAATCGGCTCAGCCATCTTCAAGAAAATCGAGCGGAGAGAATAATCACACAAGATCGGAAAATGTCTCTCTATGACATTTTCCAATCTCGTCGAGCTGAGTCGACTGGTGTATCACACTATGGGTTTCTGATAAACTTAACGATTCAATGTGGGTTTGTTTTAAGGCATCAGACTTTCTCCTTACCACATATAGGCTGTTCTTACAAGCTTCTTTGTAATTTGCGGGAACGCATCCCAGAAAGCATACCAACTTAAATAGTACAAGTTTACATAAGCTTGGAGGCTCAAGTCCTTCCTCTTGGCGATTCATTATTGCGAATTTTTACATGTTTTCGCTGTCTCATTCGCTATCTTTCCTTTACGCCAGATTGTCATTAATGGGTGATGAAATTTTTCAAATTATATAGTTTTCTATCCGTATCTCCGGAACCGGAAATGTTCTTTATGAGCCATCCGAACGTGAACAATAACCTGATAATGGGTTTAAAACAAGCCTTAGATTATCGAAACCGGCTTAGTAATCTTTGATAAAATCGAGCGGATAGCAATCTTCGGACATGGTTCAGTCGTCTTCAAAATACTTCGAATACTATGGGATTTCGAAGCAATATGCTCAATAAAAGGTTTACGTAACGAACGTATTCTGATGTTGATATCATGAATATTTGATGGCAGGAGCCAGTACTCTCGCATCGAGCTAACATGTAATCCTTATGATAAAAATTTTCTTTTCTCACATTTCCCAGTAACAATAAATACGTCCAGTGAAATCAATTGTATGCAGCACCAAGCATCGAAAATTAATTTTCTTGTTTGACTGAATGGTGTATATAGAAACCATAAAAATCGCTTCTAGTTAAAAAAGATCCTGAGCAATACAAACAGTTTGATCATTTTCCGTACCGTTGATGAGTAATGATACCAAGTTTTCGCTTCTTTATGTTTTTGCACTACTCAGTTTTACTAGAAAACACTTGTATAACTTCTCGATCCGTTCTGTGTAGCTTTTTATTTGCTCTATCACAGTAATTGTATAACAACGCTGGAAAAACGAAAGTTTGTTTTTGCATGCCCCAATTACTTTTCCGTTTTCGTTTTCTCTTCTTAGCAGTGCTTGTTAGTCAGGTAAAATCTAGTTGTTAATTTCTACGTTGCTCTGGGGACTAAGTCTATAAATTAGCTTTCCTATTAAATTATGGAAAGGCAACCATTTCCCAGTATGATACTGACTAGCACACTCTAGGATAATTGGGATTTCAAGCTACATCCCGTGCTGTTGTTGTGCGGGCTTCATTTGTTCAGTTTTGGTTCTTTCGCTTGCATTTTTTAACATTTTTGGAATGACCAAATCAATTATTAGAGGTAAATAAATAATGTTATTAAATACCTATGTACTTTATGTTTAAGTACATTTTAAATCTACTATTTTTCCCAAAATATCAACTACGGCATTATATCGCGTCCCAATTATGTTTCAAATTAATTTCTGAGTATAGGAATAGTTTCTTTTAGTCAAACCTTTTGTTGATGTTAAAAAAAAGCGATTTTGCATTAAGTGATTCCTAGTATGAAGAAATTTTCATCACTTCATCATAACGTTAAAATGGAATGAATAAACGTTCGAATTACATTTTCTGTTGTATTTTTTCTATTCCTTTCCAATACAAATACAACGTTTTACTGTATGTTACTTTGAAAAAAGCGTTTCGTTTACACTTATCATTGCGTTTGGAGGACAGTTGAAATATATTGGTTTATTGATGACTACCTCATGCAACAAAAAAAAAAATAATAAACTAGAAATATGAGGATGTGAATATGGTTTTTCATTTCCAGATAGGTATATGAAAGTGAATGTAGTTATATGTTTCATGATAGGGGAGAGTGTTCGGTTACCGGCACCCTTTTATATTAAGCTCAAAACTTCTGACTTAGTGCACATTATGCGGACATCTATACATCAATTTAAAATTAAAGTCCCTAGCTAACCACTGATTAAGAAACTAAGTTGATTCATTTGATTGGAAAAAAAATTATTATCAATTTAGCGATAAATTTTGACCATTTCAAAAAAGGTGTTCGGTCACCGGCACCCCAAGAAATTTAACTAAAAATGGAAAAATATAAGTAGAGTTATTCAAAGAAAAAACAGAATTTGTTGGAAGTCTTTATTGTCTGATGGTGACTTCACCTTGGATCTCTTGGTCGATGATTTGGATGGTGGCGCCATTGGTGTTGATTTGGCCTTCCACGTTTTTTCTTAGCCGGAGCATCTGCTGTATGAGCACCTAGATGTTTGGCCAAAACTTTGGCTTGCTTTGTCTCGACAGCAGCCTGCATAACAGTTCGGCTGAAAAGTATCGTTTAATAGAAACACACATTTTTTGCCAAAATTCGTTTTTATTATTCAACATAATTGCCATCAGAGGCGATACAGCGATTATAGCGATCTTCCAACTTTTCGATACCATTTTTGTAGTACGATGTGTCCTTTGCCTCAAAATAGGCCTCAGTTTCAGCGATTACCTCTTCATTGCTTCTAAATTTTTTACCAGCGAGCATTCTCTTGAGGTCTGAGAACAGGAAAAAGTCACTGGGGGCCAAATCTGGAGAATACGGTGGATGAGGGAGCAATTCGAAGCCCAATTCGTTCAATTTCAGCATGGTTTTCATCGACTTTTGACACGGTGCATTGTCTTGATGAAACAAAACTTTTTTCTTCTTCAAATGAGGCCGTTTTTTTGAAATTTCGTCCTTCAAACGCTCTAATAACGCTGTATAATAGTCACTGTTGATGGTTTTTCCCTTTTCAAGGTAGTCGATGAAAATTATACCATGCGAATCCCAAAATACAGACGCCATAACCTTACCGGCCGATTGTTGAGTCTTTCCACGCTTTGGGTTCGGTTCATCGCGTGCAGTCCACTCAGCTGACTGTCGATTGGACTCCGGAGTGAAGTGATGGAGCCATGTTTTGTCCATTGTTATATATCGACGAAAAAAATCGGTTTTATTTAAATATAACAGCTCCAAACACTGCTCAGAATCATCAATTCTTTGTAGTTTTTGATCGATTGTGAGCTCACGCGGCACCCATTTTGCACAAAGCTTTCTCATATCCAAATATTCGTGAATAATATGTCCAACACGTTCCTTTGATATCTTTAGGGTGTCAGCTATCTCGATCAACTTCACTTTACGGTCATGGAAAATCAATATGTGGATTTTTTTCACGTTTTTATCGGTAACAGCCTCTTTTGGACGTCCACTGCGTTCATCGTCTTCGGTGCTCATATGACCAGTACGAAATTTTGCAAACCACTTACGAATTGTTCTTCGCCCGGTGCAGAGTCTGGATAACACTCATCAAGCCATTTTTGGTATCGGTGGCACTATTTTTCATCAAAAAGTAGTGTTTCATCAACACACGAAATTCCTTTTTTTCCATTTTTTTCACAATAACAAAAGTAGCTTCACTCAAAATGCAATATCTCACAAACTAATAATCAGACAGCTGTCAAATTTATACACGTATCTTTTGAAGGTTGGTACTAACTGGAAATGGTATGGATTTAATTCTAGTGGCGCCCTCTCATAGAAACGATACGAACTTTTCAGCCGATCTGTTATCACTAACATTGTTCAAGATTTGTCGAAAAGAAATGGGGTGCGTTAACCGAACACCTTGGGGTGCCGGTAACCGAAATCGGTAGCCATTTTCAAAAATGACATAACTAAAATTTTGATAGCATCCGGTATTAAATCACGAAATAGATCGATTCCACCTTATAAATATTCAATCCATTCACCTTTCCGATTGATGCTCTTCAATTTATGATACTATAAAAAAGTTAGAAAAAACTTTTGTGTTGACTTTCACGCAATTAGAATTTGTTTTGAACGCAGCAAAAAGTACAAGTGTCTGTTTGCTTCGGTATTCGGCACAAAAAGAACGTGCTACTATTACACAAATGTTACGATGGGGTGCCCGAAACCGAACACCTTTCCCTACGTATAGAATATACAAGGCGTTTTGGGAAAATCATGATCATAGAAAGATCATTTCATTATCACTCGTAAAAAATCGTAACACTTCAATTTGA
This sequence comes from Malaya genurostris, assembly GCF_030247185.1. Classification (NCBI taxonomy): domain Eukaryota; kingdom Metazoa; phylum Arthropoda; class Insecta; order Diptera; family Culicidae; genus Malaya; species Malaya genurostris. The sequence goes on along the minus strand of NC_080571.1, from coordinate 122,107,135 downwards.
CACCGGAGAGATTCATGCAATGTTTAAGATAATATTTCATCAATAAAAAAATCTCTGCTGAATTGCAACTGAGAAATAATGTTTGCGATATTTGCCCGTTGGGTGGTTAATTAGAACAACAACATTTTTTTCCATATTCCAAATAGTGACTATAAAGACGAAAGGCTATTTTAATTCCAGTTGGTTGATCACACTTCATTATTCAGATTAAACCTAAAAAACGCTACTAAGCACGAATCTGATATCTAGAAGTAACATGAGCGGCATTTGAATGGTGCGTTTTAATTGGCGTAGCCATGCTTTGTGATTGGTTTTTTTTATTAATGTTTTTATTATCATTATAACTATAATTAATCACAGCACTTGCTGCTCTCATTGATGATATTACTCTGCCACCACGGAATTGCTTCATAAATTTCGAATTCATCACCATTATTGATCCAGTTATCAACTACCCTGCAGGCAATGAACAATTTCAGAAAGGTTCAGTTTTTGCTTATCGACGAATTTATTCATCCTGTATTCTGCCGTGTGAGATCAGTTTCAGTGAGTATCACGTTTGAAAAAGATTAGTAGTGAATTTTTCTCCAGTGAGTATTCTGATCGATGCCTTCTTTGTCTGAAACTGAAATGTAACTTCTTTCAGTTGCAGAATTATTGTAGAACTCAACATCAGAAGCCGAGTTCCGGTTTCAATAGAAATTTATCACAATTTTCTGTAAGAGAAGATTTTTTTTTGTTTCTAAAGGGTTTCAAATTTTAAAGTCAATCATCTCTTCGGGCCAGAAAAACCTTCTGATTCAATGAGTGGGGTTGAGAATCTAACCCAGGAGGGCTGCGTGGAAGACATCAACATACACATCACGCTATAACCATGCCCAGAAAATCTTTAAATGTCTTATCCTACACAAAACTGTCTATTCTTCTCAACATGTTCGGCAGCTGAACTCCGCTCACAAAATTTCTTGAAAGAGATTTCGCCTATTTTCTTTATTTGGAACTCCTGTCAAGTTCAACAAGAAGAAATTTGTTGACACTTGAGAAAGGAAAAGAAAATGAATTTCTTTTTATCGGACCATTCTTTTAGTGATGAAATTCAGCAAAATTATTTAAAAAAATATTACGTAGGCATTGTTTGTGTTAACAATTTTTTTAACTTGACAAGAATCCCAAATTAATAAAATAGGCGAAATCTTTTTGTCTTTTCTTTCAAGAAATTTTCGATTCACTTTAATTCTTCGTTGTACAAACTGTTTTCCGATTTTTATTTATATATATTTAGGGAAAACCTCACATGTTTATATCTTCGAGCTTTTTGAAATGTTGTTTTCGGTAAAACTATTTTTCATTATTCGTGTTATTTCTCAACTTTCAACTATTTCTACATATTTCGACCATATTGTATTTTTCGACTTCTTTGAGTTTGAAGGCAAATAATTGTAATAACTGCTGGAATTTGTAATTATTAGTAATAATAATTATAGGTTGAGCAATATAATGGGGACAATAATTGAAAAATATTTCCTTCAACATTAACTTTTATCGGAACCCAACGGGATCAAAGCGCAAAAAGAATGAAATTATCATATAATGCGTATCAAACCGCTTTGAATCGTTAAGTATTGAACAAAGTCCCACCTTAAATTCCCGAAAACAATAGTTGACATACATGCTCAAGTGCATATTTTACAAAGCTTCATTTCGTTCGCATCAATGTTCAATTTCTTGAATTACTCTTTTTAAAAAAAAAAATCGATAATGTTAATATAATATGAGAAAATACGTTTGGTTTATCCGAATCCACATTACTTCGTATGAACTAACTTTATTGATTATTTAAGGTTTATAAGACCTAATTAGGACCGACGCAGTTGAAAGCTCAATAAGTGGAGAAATACGCATTATTCAGTTTGAATAAAATGAAATATCAAACTTTGAAATTTAATCTTTTGGCTCAGATATGCGTGCGTTTCCACACACTTCGAAAAAACATCTTATTAGATGCACATATATGGAGCATTGCAGTTCATACAAATTTACGTGAAACAACATTTAATATTGTGTCTAAAATTCCATGACATGAAATTCATTGAAATAAAAAAAACAAATATTGTTAGCGACAGCCGCGACTTGAACTGAGAATCGTTGGATCCCAAAGTACGTCTAGAATCGACTGAGTCAAAGAAGCACACATTTGCTTGGCTGATAAAAGGTGCATTTAAATTCATACAGTCGCACCTGCTCGCAGAATGCAAGTTTCAGTCGCAATCATTAAAATTCAAGTAAATGTAACATTAAGTCATTACAAATGAAATTTTTCGACATTTGACAAATTAGGTCTTTATGAATTACATTGTATGAGGGATTAAGCCACCTGTACAATTCAATTTTTTTTGGTGTGCAGTTGCAGTATTCAGCGATCTCGCTCTCTTTTTATTCTCCTATCGATCTGCATCTTGATGTCGGTATTGATCAACATACAGGAATTTATGCAGTTTAACCATTTTCCATAAAGAAATTGATATGTACAAAGGTGAGATAACTAAGTGCTCACAAGTTCCTATCTCATGCCTCTCCATGTGTCTATGATGACATTTGGTCCTATTACTGAAGTGTATTAAGCCTCTTAATGTGATTTATAATTGGCAACTTATTTTCATAAAAACCGTTTGCAATATTCCCTCAAAATTCATTATTAGCAATTTTCATCTCATCCTTGAAGAATTTGACGTATAAGTAAGAGAAATTTTTTGTGTATAAATAATAAATCTATTCTTATTATTATTAGTGGTTTATGTAGTAGCGTCCATAGAAAAAACATTTTTAATCCACCTAGTGTTGTAATGATGCCTTTCTCATATTACTTATGTTTTTTATTACTAGAAGATTCTATCAAGATTTTCTTTTTCAAACTTGAATAAAATCAAAAAAATTCTGTTCTGTAAACTACCATCATCTTTTCAATTTGTAAACAGTTATGTCAAGTTAATATAGATTTAAATAGGGCAACCCTGCACGCTATACAAACTTGAACAAAGCACGCTAGGTGGGTGCGTTTTACCTATGTGCACCGATTTTGCATCATGTTGTATGACAGTTTGAAAGTTTTGATACTCATTGCCCTATAATTTCGGAACCGGAAGTCGAATCTGAATGAAATTGCACAGTGTCTTTAAAGACACTGAGAACTTTAATTTGAATCATGATTTGTGAAAATCGGTTAAACCATTGCTGAGAAATCGAGGTGCATTCGGAAGCGGAAACCGGGCACTAGTAGTCCCAAAGTAGATTTATATATTCACTAATACTGTTTTCGTTTTTGAGCCTACACGCACGGAACCACCCGCGATCCCATTTCAACCAGAATATTAGTTGATTTTCTGAATTCGATTGGTTAAAATTTGGTACAACTAATCAATTGTTGTTTTAACTAAACTGTCATTTTTGTTTTTCGATTAGCAGAAACGATGGTTGAAACAACTAATTTCACTGTTTGAAAAAAGTGCTGTCAATTAGTGAGCTTTCCTTTCAATTTCAACAAATATTTTAGTTGAAATAACTGGTGTTGTTATTGAAATAAAATTCTGTTAGTTGAAAAATAAATCGGTTTTATTTGGACATTGCAAATAGTTGAATCAATTCGAACAATGTTATTGATTTGCGAAAATAATCAAAATATACTTACTGATACACATCATGATCTATTTGAAATAAGTTCGGTATGTTGAGATTCATGAAATAAATATCGTTGTTAAAAATATAAACAGTATTTTATATTGACATGTAATATCATTAGGGCTGGGAAAACTACCGATCACTGCTGATTTCAAGTGATCTTAACCAAGGAATAAATTATCATTACGAAATCAGAACTGATCTGATCTCTAAGTGATTTTGATTTTTGTATGATCATAATCATGTCAAGTCGAGATCAGTAAAGATCTAAATTCTAAAAAAAACCTCTGATTCGATCGGAAATGATTGATGTAGAAAAACGTTTTTAATTAGCAAAAAGCGCCCCGAAATTATTAAATTTACCTAAAATGAGTATTGAAAGATGATGTCTTCAAACGGTTGAACTAAAGTTATGCACTGATAATTTTAGTCAATTTATATGAACTTGGGTGCATCAACCGCTGAGAATTAGAATATTACGACGGCAATTCAAACGCGCCATTCAATCGCAGCACGTTCTGTGTGTTTGAAACGCTTCGCTCCTGTTACTTTTATAAATTAAATTTATGTCAAAAAGCGTTTTATTACTAATGCATGAACATCATCATCGGTATCAAACAGCTGGAAGTAAAACAGTCTGCTGGAAGTAAATCAATGATCGAATTTGAAGCATAAAATTTTTGCGCATACCTGAAAGATTACGAGATGATCATTCATTAACATTTTCTAATTTGTCACCAAATCTTTTTCATCTTAAACAAGGTTAACTTCATCACAACACCGCTGTTAGATAAACACTTGTTATCATAAATTTCTCAAATCGAATGAACACAATTTCACAAAACGCTTTAACCATCGATGTTGTTTTCATTGACATTTTGAAGCGACGTGAACAGATTTCAACTAAAACAGTTGTTGATTTCGCATTGCGATTATTGTTTTGCTTTCAACTGTCTCCGGCATTTGACAGCATTCAAAACAACATTACTATTTGAATATATGCAAATCAAAAACCATATTGGTTGAATCAAAAAGAAATTAGTAAAATCAACTATCGCAAAAATCAAAAACAGCGATATCGCAATTTTATGATCGAAGGGTTCTCCGTGCGCGGGAAACTCTAACTCCGAGTAAAACGAACACGTGGTACGCGTTTAAACAACAACTCATAGAAAAATGAAAAAATAAACAAACTCGCATGGATGTCGTGGTGCGATCTGAGAAAATTTTCAGAGCAAAACTACGCGATTGGTGTCCGATCTAGTGCAACCCCAGGTTGCTAAAACAAACATCTCAAAAGTCGTTTGGGTGAGTCTGGGTTAGCTCTCGGGCTGCTCTGATCAATAAACGAAAACGGTATAACTAACAAGATCTGCCGACTGAATTTACCAGTGAATTTTATAAAAACGTGCACCGCCATCGCTTGTGAAAAAATACTCACGAAATTGAAAATTTTCACTAATCGCACTCAGTCACGTACCCAGAGGGGGGCCCGAAATCAACAACATTTTATTATTTAGAATGTCTCAGACATGTGTTACAGAAATAACAAGACAGTAAACGTAATGAAATGCAATACAATATCAGTTCCAGTGGAAAAGTTTAAAGTGTATGTTAAAAACAGCCGTAAAAGCCGAGAATTAGGTACATAACCCAAGTAGCAATTAAAATTTGTTATAATTGGCATGTTTCACAATTGCTTCATATCGGTTATTTTTGTTAGATATGTTAGACAATTGATTCAACACGTTTTTGTAAGGGATGCTAAATTCATTCATATTACTGGCATAAGGTCATTTGGCATAATACCGTTTGGCATAACGCTGTTTGGCATAATGATTATTTGGCATAACAGTTGTTAGGCATAATGGTCTTTTGGCGTAGCCGCATTAGACCTTTCAAATTTGCACTAAATTAGAACAATTTCTATTAAGCAGCATGTTCCTCTGCTATGCCAAATGACTGTTATGCCAAATGACCATTATGCCAAATGACCACTATGCCAAATAACCATTATGCCAAACGGCGTTATGCCAAACGGTATTATGCCAAATGACTTTATGCCAAACGTGGTAGCCCCTGTGAAACCAACTCAAAAACCTGACTGGATTAAGTTCCACATCCGGTTTTCAACTGACTGTACGACAAGATCATTTGAGCAGTTTCAATTCCGGTTTCCACTTAGCATGTTGTGAAACATATGAAACAAGAAACTCGTTGCACATCATACAAGAAAAGTACGCTTTTCCAATCGCATAATCGTTGCGAGAAGAGTTAATAAATTCAGTACTAGAACAATGTTTGCTCCTTGGGACAGCGAACTTCAGTAACATTATTTTTCAATCTTCGGGCCCCTCCCGAAAAGAAATCCTGGGTACGGGCCTGATCGCACTGTTATACCGGAACCGGAAGTCGGATCTGGATCAATTTTCGGAGACTTTTCAAAGAATTTCAAGACCTTCCATTTGCATCTTAGTTTGTAAAAACCGATTAAGAAATTTCCAAAACAATTGAATCCTTATAGATTTACACATATAGCCTTGTAACTCCGCAACCAGAAGTCGGATCGAGATAAAATTCAGTAGCGATCTATGGGACTATAAGACATTCCGTTTGAATCTAACTTTGTGAAAATCGGTCACGCCATTTCTGAGAAAAGTGAGTGACATTTTTTTTTTCATTTTTTGTTGTGTATGTCACCCTGTAATTCCGTAACTGGAAGTCTAGTCGGATTTTCTTATACCAATCGAATCAGTTCGACGAACTAAGCAAATGACTGTGTGTGCCTGTATGTATGTATGTATGTATGTATGTATATACAGAACAAAGAGGCGTAGATCTCAGATATGGCTGGGCCGATTTTGATCGGACTATTTGCAAATGAAAGGCCTTTTTGTACCAGTATGCTATGATTTTTGATCCATTGTTTACTTTTCGAGTTATACGAAGTCTAATTAATAAAAATATATTTTGAGACTTTAATTCCACTCGATAATAAGTATCCAACAAGCCATAGAGTTTATTATATACATTTTCATTAAATTGTTTTAAACAATCATGTAACATGTATTCGTTTTATCGAAATTGTTATACGTAGAAGTGAATAATTTGATTTTGCCAAAACTGACATTATATTAATATAATTTCAACAGAAATTGTAGCAGCACTAAAGAATATGGTTAGGAATTTATGAAATTTCACGTTATAAGGATTCATTATGCAATTTAATCCATGAAACATAGCATGTATAGAAAATAAATTTTTGATTTTACTTATTGGATAGGTAGTTGAACCTCCTTTGTCTATTTTTTGTCAAATATCGGAATCTTTCCCTTTCACACAATTCGTATATTTTTCAATTCCACGCGAAATGGCTTCGGGGTGCGATGTAAAATTGACAACTGATATTATATGAGATGGGTCTCGCCGAATTTCGTTAAAAGCTAGGACCCTGTACAAAATCCCGGCTAACAATTTCGGTATGTCAGTTATTTACTGACTAGTTCGAACATTATTTGGTCAAACTTTGGCACTTTACTAATCATATCAGGAGATTACTCTTGAATCATTTTTCGGTAAAGAATTCACAATCCTCACTCATGCGAGTGAAAACAAACTATCGTCAGTAAGTAAATGAGTTACACGGAAAAAATACAGCAAAAATGTTTTGGAAATTGTTCCAACTGTTGGAGTAATCGATTTACCCCCCAAAACTTTCAAAAAAAATTTCATAAAAAAAACTGACAAATATTAAAAATTATCAACATATTTGATCATATTTCACCTAAGTTTTATCCAAATTGTGTGATAAGCTCAATATATCAAATTAATTTCAAATACACCGGAGGCATATTTGGAATCCGTCCGTAATCATAAACACAGTGCTTTGTGTGAAGACGAAGAGAAGAGTAACATAAATATAGAAATTTCACAGTTTCGTATGAAATATACAATATTCATTCAACCAATTGAATAAACTCACACAGCTTAGAGAAGTAAGTTGTTAGAGACGATAGCTCTAAAATCAACATGCCTGGTGAATTAATGTGTTTCTTTTAATACCGAAAACATACTTTTTTATCGTGATCACTTCCGCCCTGCAGTGACACTCTCACTGCTTGACACTGACACCGGGTCAGAAAAGACATGAACGGTCATGTCATCAGCAATTTATAGCGACAAACGATTCTGACCAAGTCAAAAGTATTCGTCCTGCTAGGCTTCAAAAGTTAGATGGCAGGCAACTGAAACTAGGTGTACGAACTCGCTTGCTCATTGTATTAGCTCGTTTGCATAACTAACTTTTTGGTATGCAATCTTGCTTATACGACGGTTGGAAAGAAAGAATCAGAAACTGTAGTGGTGTAAGAAGAAAACAGTAGATAGCTCAGAAGGTATACGTAAAAAATGATACTACAATTCTACAAGAAGAAGGAGTTCTTCTACCACCAGAAAAAAAGTTTTGTAATTATCATACACCGAACTCAATTAAATTTGAGCTTGAGGCAGATGTTAACCATCGGAGCAGTAGAAAAGAGAACCTTACTAGTCGCCGAAGAAAAGGCAACTAGCATGACACTGATGCGAAACAGAAACGAAATATTACTAGCAAAAAATGTAAACCTAATTTAGACGTACCTACCGTTGTAGATTGATTCTATTTCTAGTAATCAAGACACAGTGGGAGAAAAAAAAACACCGCACTATATTTTCTTCAATAAATTGGTCTTTTTTTGATTAAAGAAAATTGCAGTTGGGTGATAACATATTATGAATCATATTTAAATATAAAAGAAAAATCAAATGTTCAAATCATATTTGAATCCAAAAACGTTAAACTTATGATAAGCTTTTAAACGTATATACTGCAGTAACATTTTAGAACGGGATCAATGATTTTCAAAACAAATTTGAACACTTCGTTCTACGTTCCCATGATTCATAAGCAATCGTTTGCACAGTTTATACTTAGAAATGCTTTTGGTTGGGGTTCTATTATTTTTCATTACCACTTAAATACGAATACTTTGGCGCTCACAAAAGTTTTAGCCAAATTTCCATTTTTTTTATTCCAATGTAATTCTACCAATCTCAACACAGAGCCCGATACCCGAATTTGGAAGGAGCAGTCAGTGTGGTGCGAAAAACTTTTCCTCCTTAAGTGAGAACACGGCCAAAGTTGAACTTTATGGTGTATACGACATTCTAACGACTCCATCATGCAATCGTGAAAGTCTTGAGTGGAGTGTGCGCTAGGGTATGGCGCAAGATCGAAGTGGAAAAGCACTCGTACCGTCAAACACGTTACGCTCTACCAAGGGAGGAAAGTTTTAGATAACGTTCATTTTATTCCTGGCACATAATTTTCGTGTGAGAAGCATAACCAACTTTCTCGCCGGGTTGATTTTAGCATATGTCTGTTCTTCAAAACGGAAATAAATCGTGTAAGGTAACTGAAAGATTCAAATTCTAAAGATGAAAGCGAAGAACAAGGAAACTCATATCGACTGTGATAATTCGTTCTACTTTAAAAGCATACACGAATGTAGATCATTTACTCGATAAAATTGGTTAAATAATAAATAAATAATTGAGTGTAAAAACGATATTACTTTATTATTGTAGGAAATAATTAACACAAAAGCTTGGGTTTAAAAAAGGGGGTATTTCATAAACCTTCTTTTCAGTACAAACGCAAAAATTAACCACGGTTAAAAACATTAGATTCTTCTGGAAATAATCAGATATATAAATATATATATTGAAAAGCTGAGAATAAATTTTTGATTATACTTATTGAATAGATAGTTAAATTTCCTTTGTCTATTTTTTAATATATCATATTATATATTATTGGGATCCATGTACCGACGTAATTTCAGGTGTTATAGTATTATCGTTTGTGCAGGAGATCATTTGTTCTTTTTTCGGTGCTGGAGAGTAAATTTCTTTTGTATAAACTGATAAGAAGATCAATTTACGTCCGATTTCCAAAAACGTGGTATAATTGGCAAGGGTATGCAAAATGGCATATTGGTTTTCAATATAATCTTGCTTTTATTTTTGTCAATCGTGATTGTTGTCAAAAACATTCATTGGGATGCGTCGGTAGAGTTTTGTGCGGGGTTGGTTAGCCGAGTTGTAATTTTAGCTTAAAGCAATGTGCACTTGAATATTCGTGAAATGTTCTCCTTTTTTTGAACGAAATTGGATATTATGCTAACATTGATGATTATAAGGAAAAACATGCATGAGAAATAAGTAATTAAATTTATTAACAAATAAAACTAAGACATTATAATAATTAAAAGTTGGAAATTGTTGATAAAAAATATGATTCCAAAATTTTATGATAATGAAAACTATGTAAATAAAAGCAGCATTGGAGGATAAGAAAAGTGAAACCAAACGTAAGCGTACGCTGGAGGAGGAAAAGATAGACGCGAGAGCTGAAAAAAAATCACTAATGTTTCCGAAATTAAGTCCAAAATAATTAAGAAGAAGTAAGGAGGAGACTTTTTTCTATGCGTTTGATTGTTAACAATTATTTCCCTGATTTTTATTCAGAAGTGATAAAAAAAATCAACTATGTGTTCAAAAGGTGAATCTTCTTGATAGAACAAACCGTTTATCAAAAAGTCTAACCAAAAACAGTACAGAAATTCCGAAAGCAAAACTCGGCCAACCAGCCCCGGTCTCCCCTACAGTAGCGCGAGTAATGATCAAAACTGCACAATTGCGATCAAAATAAGAGTGACTCGAGAAAGGATGCCAAAGGCTGAAATCGAGAAGAATGTTGCGTGAAACCGAACATTAGTTTGTGGTATCCGACATAGCTAAAGGCGATACAGGAATGCAAAAGTAAACAAAAAACGAGTTCATCACAAGTAGGAAAGAGAGGATGAAAAACAAGTGATTACTAAGGCACTAAAGAACAGAATGACATACATATATGATTTCATCAAATCTGGAAACTTACTGATAGAGAAAACAATGATGATTGCCAGGTGGAAAGAATAGGTATTGTGGAACTGTTAAAAAAACGCATCAGACAGAATTATAATCGATGACAACATACAGTCCAGCTAAGGTTCTACTTAGCTTAGATAAACACTCAATGCAGCAAAACGCAACAGCAGTTTTCTACGCTACCGCTTGACAGATCTTCACTTGGTTTAAAAAAATGAACTAAATGAACTATTATTTCTTTTTTGAATTTCCACTTTACAACTGCGGCAGGATAATTTGCGTTCGGTAATAGCTGTTTTCCTAAGATTGTAAATTGCCCCTTCAATCCTACGCTTGTTAGCTTTTCTACAAAAATGATTTTAGGCCTCTTGCATGGCCTTAGTGATCAGATGCTCTTTTGTATTGCACACGAAATTATCAGAGTAGATCCTCCGTTTGAAATTCGCCAAAAAAAAGGGGTCACAATAAAAGCGACTGGCACCATTAAAGAAGGTGACAAGCGATTATAAATACACTCTCCTACTCAATGCTTGATCGGAGAAATAGGTATAAAGCGAGAAACTAGTGTTTGATGGACAGAGAAGATGTTTGGATGTAAGGTATCGGTCGGGTGACGGCCAGGATGTGTAGACCATGTTCGATGTACGTTCTACTATGTCTGTCTGGCGTTTTAGAGAGACTAAAACAAGATTCAGAGTGGCGAAATGGTAGCGCGTATGCATGGAATGCATAAGAACGCAGGTTCGAGTCCTGTCTCTGAGCGTATCTTTTTCCAAAAAATCATCTTTTCTGTTAGTTTTTCATCCATTTGGCTTCTCCAATATATGTTTCCCAGTCATTGCAAAAACTGAACTTAGTTATGGCGGCTTTACGTCAAACAACTAAAACTTAATAAATGGTTTCATGTGTTTCATAGTGTCCGGAGATCCAACGCCGAGGAAGTCCGCACCGTCAGGCCCGCCGATGTACAATGCCCGAAAACATATGAAAATGTGTTGGTCGACAGGAAAATGAAACCGAACGCATGCACCTTATTTTAGGCGAGATTCTGCAAGTGGAAAATTATCCTGCCGCTATTGACTTCGGTCGAAAGCCATGAAGATACGGAATCTGGAAGACCTTTGGCGTTGGTGTGCAAATATGAAGCAACCATTTTGGTAAAAAACACGATTGTTTTGTAAAAACATTTGGTTATTGTTTTATTCCTAACAGTAGCCATCATCGCTAGCTAGGCATTTTTCCCAATTTATAGATACCACGCCAAAAAAATTGTTCGTCTTTTCGTAAGAAATGAGGTGTTGATGCAAACAAGTGGCAATCTGATGGCGCCAGGTCTGATGAGTAAGCTGCATGAGCAAAAGCGTCTCATCTTTGGTGGTTTTAGTGCGAGCGATGTAGTGGTGCGTTATCATCAAGAAAAATCGTATTATATTGCCTGGCATCTAGCACGGTTCAAACGGCCAATTGTTCACTGTTTCACCAGGTTTTAGAAGATCGTACCAGATGACACCATGCTGATCCCATCAAATACAGAACATTGCCTTTCCTAATAAGCGATTTGGCTTGTGATCTACCTAGTAAAAGGTTCAACTAGAGAAGGTTCCGACTCTTAAATGTTTTCTTGATTCCTATTTACATGAATAGACTGCGAAATTGGTCTTCATTGCATACAAATATGTGGAAAGCTAGCAAATAATGAAAATTAAAGTTTTCCAAAAGGTGTACTATCAAACTTGCGCTAAGCAGCTTGTCAGAACTCAACACAGGAAACATCAAACAAGCAATTTCCTACCTACATCCTACTACAACAGCGGAACAAGAAAGCACTGCGATTTATTCGTTCTATTTTATCGAGCACGCTCACATTCTTGACTGGCAAGTTGAGTTTAATAGATTACAACACGCGATTCGTCCCTCACACTAAGCTTACTTTTGTTTGGTGAAACCGGAAAGTGGTAAACAAATACATTTCAACAAACGATTTAGCAACACACCATTTCCCAAAGAGTATTTGATTATTGATTGTCACCAATGATTCGACTTAAAGTTCGATAATTGAAGTAATATTTCAACCTTTGCTATATTCTCGTGAAGTAGCTCGAAAGGGCTCATGAATACAATTATAAGTTTGATCCAAACATGAACATATTTTAACTATTCGTAGTAACAGGTTTATTACAAAAAGCAGTTTTCGTAGCAGGTGCTGATATAAATCTGGTCTCATTAGCAGTTCAAATTACAAAATTTTCCAACAAGTAACCAAAAATGAGCTAAATCCACATGGATACCTTTTATATCAATCCGCATGTGTTTTTTGCATGAATATTCTTCGGTGTTTTAGTACTCATGACAAATAATGTCGTTTTAAGCGGCAGTCAAACTTATTCACTCATTACCCTGTAATGTCGGAACTGCAAATCAGATCGAATTTGAATCTAAACGTGTGACAATTGATTGAACATTCCATGAGATGTTCAAGTAAGTTCAATTTTAAAATTTTTCGTCATTACTTACGGTACTTCCCGAGCCGGTATTCAGAAACCAGCATAACCCAAAACGGTTCGTATGACCATAAATTACCTTGACGAATAAATTACAATAGTTTTAAGTTCAAGTTTGAAGCTTTTTGGTGTTGTTATCTTCTATATCGATTTAAATTTTGAAAACTCATCACCTTGTAATTCTCGAATCGGAAGTGGAAGTTGGATAAAATAACCAATTTTGTCGGGACCATAAGTAATTAAATTTGAATTTTTGTTTATGAAATTCTATTTGGCGTTTTTTTTAGAGAAAACGATTGAGCTTTGAGAAACGATTCGATAGTTTCACGTATCATCTTGTAGTTCTGGAACCAGAAGTCGGATCTAAATGTAATTCAGGAACTTTGTTTCAATTCGTTCCCAAGCATCGCTTTATCATACAGCGCTCAAAACTCCTGCTGCTGGAAAAGAAAAAAAGTCGCTTGCACAAAAATATCGATATCTCCGTTAAAAATGAACGGATTTCAACAAAATATAGCTTGTTGGAAAGTGAAATCTAAGTCTAAAAACATATTTTGTTTACAAGGACATCTAGGAGAGATATTATCAAAAAAATTGACATAAAACTTCGTATAACTCAAAAAGTAAACATCGAATCTCAAAAACATTCAATAGCGTTCAGGGCGATGGAGAGACCTTTCATTTGCTACTAGTTTGATCAAATTCGGTACGGCCATGTACTAAATTTATACAGAGTGTAATTTACTGATTCCTGGATATGAATTGGTCGAAGGTACGAGAATTGTCAAACCACTCTTCAAGATTTTTTTAGAAGGATTATAGATAAGTTCGGGCACGTATAGAGGTGTTACCATATTTCAACTAGATATTATCGCACTAAAAGGTTTCTGCACGGTCAAAAAATTCGCGAACGTATCGTTTTTCATATATTTCACTCCATGCCAGAACAGCAATTAGTCGATAACTTCGATTAAAATAATCAAAATTTTAAATGGGACATAAAAATTTGCCACATACAGACTATGAAACTTATCCGTTCTGAAGTATAATTTTTTCAAAGCAATGAATCATCATTTAATTATAAGGGATTGATATGGAAAGGTGCAACATTTCCATTATGCTTAATTTTTCAGCATGACACTAAAATTTGACTATGACTTATTTATGATTTCTAACAGCACATACTAGAATAACCAACGACCCCCTAAACACCAATTTCATAATATTATTGCTGGCGTTTAATGCTACACGTTTCATCATTCATGTACTCTCATAATGAATTCCCACTGAAAAGGAAGTTTATATCAAACGATTTACCTCATATGAGCCCCTTCATTCAACCTGGTAGATATTTCCTGGCAGGACTGCCGGCTGTACCCAAGTATAAAAGGATATACTGCGTAAACCGAAAAGGGAAGCTGATTAAATCACTGCACTGGACCAAAAACTAATTATCTTCCTAATGATGGCTTTATAGGTCACCATCGAAGAGCTTGGTTAGGATGATGAACAGCAGGGTAGTGAAAGATTCATGGAATCTGAGCTGCAATGGAGGGAGAAAGACGGAGGTTGTTCACGTCCCGTCCCACAGAAAGACTCACTTTCACACGAACATTATGTTGAAATCTCCTTATCGTCTACGATAACTTAATTATGTAAGCTAATCCTTACGAGCTTGTATGAATAAGCAGAATGGTAATAGGGTTCGAATGCTTTGCTGCCGTATGTTGATCGGTGATATCGTTTGAAGCTAGCTTTATGATGAGTTCAATTGAATTTATGATCAGAATGAAAAACATATGTACATTGGCATCAGGAAATGATTGATTCACAAGTATTAGACCATTCCTTCTTAAAATTTCCAAATAGTTGAGGTATATTTAATTATTCAACTCCATCTTGAAATTCTTTCTTGATTTTGGAAAAGTTTATAGTTTCGCCCGCCTGGTTTGGGCAATTGCCATATTGATTTCCAATGCCCGATTCCGTAAGTTTCAGGAGTGGTAGCCAGAAGAAAGTTTTGTGTTTTGAGCATTATAGTAAAATTATATTTTTTCTCTTTTCTGTAAGAAAAGACAAATGAACTACAATTTATGATAGACAATTTTAGACCAATTCCAACAATAATATCTTGATAAAACATTTTCTAATACATGAGAAAACGAAGTGAGTTCCACTATTTTGTAGGTACTCCCGGCACCGAAGTACGAGAAGCGGCATATTTCAAGTCGGTTCGTGTGGCCATTCACTAACATGACAAACTACTCTACTAGTTTTTATTCAAATTTTGATGTTTTTATACGGTTTTTACATCGTACTTTAAACGACGGTGATAATTTTTGTTGGGTCTGAAAAATATGCTTAATTTTTGGTAGGAGCATAAGATCTTTCATTTGAACCTAAGATTGGGAATATCGGTTCTGTCACCTCTGAAGAAAGTAAGTGAGATCTTTTTGGAATATATGAGTATTATCTCCCATCGTTAAACGAAAACCGGGAGCCAGGATAGCCGGAACCGGTTTGTTTGTTTGTTTACTGATAATGGCTTCAGTAGTTCGAAGGCTGATTTAGATTTTTTTTGTTTCTCCACTTCAAGTTAGGGTGCAAAATCTTCAACACACTTTACCCTATAATTCTGGAACCGGAAGTCGGATCCGGTTGAAATTTAAGAGTTTTGTATGGGACCACGAGGCCTTTCATTTGAACTTTAATTTGTTCAAATTGGTAACGCCATCTCTGAGAAATGTTAGTCAGATCCATTTTTCAGATAGCCGAAATCGGTTTATTTGATGTTTACTGATAATGGTTACCAATTGGAGTAGTTTTGAGGCCAGTTTAGATTTTTTTACGTTTTTTTTATTTCAACGCTTTAACGTTTTTTTTTATTTCAACGCGCCGGATGAAATTTAAAAGTTTTGTATGGGACCATGAGATCTTTCATTTGAACTTAAGTTTTTAAATTGACGTTCTGAAAAAAGTGAGGAAGTTATTTTAAAATGGGATTTTTAACACTAATCACCCTGTAACTCCGTTGCCGGGAATTGGATCCAATTAAAATAAAATTCAAGAACTTTGAATGAAACAATTATATCTTTCATTTGAATCTATGTTTGTGAAAATCGGTTCAGCCGTCTCTGCGAAAAGTAAGTGCACTTATTTTACACATATCACCCAGTGAATCTGCAACCGAAGGTCGGATTCGAATAAAATTCAGGAATTTTGTATGAATCTACCAGACCTTTGATTTGAATCTATGTCCATGAAAATCGGTTCAGTCCAGGCCCGTACCTAGGATTTCGTTTCGGGAGAGGCCCGAAGATAGAAAAAAATGCTACTGAAGATTGTTTAAGTACCTAATTCTCGGTGTGCCTTTTATGGGTGTTTTTAACAGACACTTTAAACTTCTCCACTGGAACTATTACTGTATTACATTTCTTTACGTTTACTGTCTTGTCTCTGTAACACATGTCTGAGACCTTTTAAATCATTATATATCTGTTATTGATTTCGGGAGGGACCAGTGCCTTTCTCTTTCTTCAAAACAGTCTCATGCAAAATTTTTTAATCTTTTTATAAAATAATTTTTGACACTAATTTGGGATAATTTTTGACATCAATTGATTCAGACTGAATCGAGTAGTTCACAAAAGCATGTGTTTACGTCACATAGTCGGGATCATTTTTCCAACCAAGCGCTTGGCATTTGCGTTGTCTATTTGTATGAGAAGAGTGCTGCTAATCTAAAAAACTTTTCTTAGTCCACTTAGTGGAATTTTCATAGATTTTGAAAAATCACCATAGAGAGGTGTACATGAAATTTCCGAAATCGAATAAAAAATTTTGTTGCCAAAAGCCTTAGAATTGCATAAAACGTCGAGATTTAGTGTCGATTTGAAAAAAAAATTCAAAAAAATCGACTTTTCGGGACGGATTTCAAAATTTTCTTTTTTTCTAAGTCCTAAAAAGTCGTTTTCAATTACGGAAATTTCATGGTGATTTTTCAAGATCGAAAATTTCCAAAACTTAACCGTTGGGCAGCACCCCTTACCCATATCCGATTCAGCTCAAATTTTGTATGGGGACTTTTTTTTGGAAAAGCTCAAACTTTTGAGCACTACCGCCTTACGAAATTAGAGGGGATCCCAACATATTCGCACCTTTATATATATTAGAGCGGTGAAAAACAACGTGTTTTGTCGGTTACGTCACTTATACCATCATATTTCCGGAATCAGAAGTCGCAGTCATTTGATCTTCGAACTTGATCAATGGCCCAATACAAACTTTTAAACGAGCCTAAGCTTGTTGAAATCGGTTAAGCCATCTCTGAGCAAATTGCGCGTTAACAAAATTCGTTAAAAGGTGCACATACACACACAGACACACACACAGACACTTTCCGATTTCGTCGAGCTGAGACGATTGGTATATAACACTATGGATTTCCGAGGGTCCGTTCGATAGACGGTTTTTCCAGCAATTCTAATACCTTTATATGGAGAAAGGCAAAACTACCACTATTGATAAAAAATAAAACTGATTAAATGAGTCAGACATGTACCGAATAAACGATCTTATATTATTCATTTATCTATTTGTTTTTTTTTTTGTAATTTCAAAAGGCTGTAATCTTGTGATCAATCATTCCAGCGGAACAGAAAGGACTTCAGATTCTATATGTGGGGTTGGAAACAGATCCCAGATAAGCTGCATGAAATAATAATTTAACATATCTTTTCACAATGTTAGAAAAATAAGCATTTCGAAGATACTTCAATTAGGTATATTCTCTAAAAAGAAAGGAGCTGTTAGTGAAATTTATTCACAAACTTAAATTTGTTGGAATTCTATTTAGTTTTATTTTCAACTAAATAACTTACACACTGATGAAAACTGCAAAAAGTAGTTCAAAATTCGTAACTTTATTGTGACGAGATATAGTTAGGGGAAATTTGATAACGGGATGCAATGAATAGTGGAGTTCAGGACCCGGTGCAAGACCGCAACTTGGTTAAAGCCGGGGTAGTAATAAACCAATATTATTGAAAAAGTGAAGTTCAGTGGTGATAAAAAAAGACATTTGAGAAAAATAAAAATTTTCTCGTACTATTTTATCAGAAATCGAAATTTAATTTAGTTAAACATGTTGTTTTTATGTAAATATTTGATAAGGTTAATAAACAAAGTGTTAGATACTCACCTTTCACACAAACTGCAGCTAGAAGGAGTACTACCAGTCTCATGTAATCCATTTTATCCATAAATAGACTTAATAACTGACAATTTGCTAGACAACACATTTATATGGCGAGGTGCATGGGAACAACAAATCCTGGTTCGTGTCAGTTGTGTCGATTCCACTAAGGTCAATTTAAAATTTTTCTCCACCTGCACAATCCCTAATTTATGTCACTCGTCATCATTAATGTTTAATTAGTTATCATAATTTCAATTAGTAACATGCATTCTTTTCAATGCTCCATATCACTATAAATTCTCCTGCAACATAAACACTATAACCATCGGAGAATGTATGGGTATTTATGCGATTTGTGTGGTCCGAAATGGGGTGGTTGAGGGAGCACACGCTTTCGATGCCGCAAATGTAAATTTGCATGCAGTATTCACTCTCGCACTTTGTTTATGTTATGTTTTCCGGTGGAATTAGGTAAAGTGCGAATAGAATACTCCGAAATGCTTACTTTACTCCACGGGTAATGCTGCTGCGGAACATTAGCGCATTGAAGCCAACCCGCATAATAAATGGCACGGATGTTTGCATGAAAATTTCATCGACACCAAATGAATTAGAAGCGAGTTGTCGAATGAATAATTTGACTAATTCGAAGAACTTTATTCAACACACGCTTTTACTAATTTTCAGTTCTTTTTAATCGCGCACTAGGCTACGTTTTCAACTGTAATGCTTTTAGTTATCCTTATCTTTGTGTCATAATTATATTAACACGGAAGGTGGGTGGTTGGTGGGCGCGGTACAACCATTTTTTACTTCACTTTTTTCATTCACAAACGTTGAAATATGGGCTACAGTAGCTCACGACTGTAGACTGTTTACGTGGAACACGATGAAAGGACATGAAAAACTGTATTGCACTGAATGCGAGTGTCTGTTTATGGCGGCAATAAGCAGCTCATAATTACTCTATTGAGGATCATTCATTTCGCACCGAATGGAAAGGTTGAAGCGTTTGACCATTCTCTGAATAAATACATCATCTGAGCAATACGACTATGGCGCTAACAGTAGACAATTGCAATTGATGAATACGTAATCTGAAAATAGCGATAAAAAATAAAAACTTCATTAGGATTTCATGTAATTTCACATTAGTGATTGATATTTTTGCATACATTCGTTGTTCATGGAATCGAGTATAGAGTGGCGGGTAAGGCTATTACCTCTTATACGGAACACATGCGTTTAATTGTTTAATTTATTCCTGCTTATAGAGTCAGAATTTTCTTTTGGTTCGAGAGACGAATGATCACAAAGCTGAAACCTCTATTATCCAAAAAGGTCGTATACAGTTTATACTCCCAAACAATACTCCGCAGATTCCTGGAGGACTGCAAAGTATTTTTGGGGGGCCGCAAATTATCATTATCTGCTTTTTGCCTTTCTCATAATATCGTTCAATAATAGATTTCTCATTAATTTCTGTTTAGTTCTATCACAATCCGACTGTGGATTCCGGAGTGGTTAGTTGATGATTGGTAGAATTTTGAACCGAAAGTGATGAGGTAATAATTGAAAGTTCAATGCACTCCAATCGAGTTCAACGCCAATGATAGTTTTTCAATCTAATTATTATCATTATTACTTCAATCAATCATTACTACACCTTCATGTTATCATTTATTTGCACAATGTGCCAAATATATTGGTTATATTTTTGTGCTCATGAAAAACTACACCTTTCGGAAGAAACGCGTTACTAGAGAAATGCGCGTGATAATGGTAGCCTTTCTACTTAACGATATCGACTCAAAACTCTTTAAAAAGCTCCATACAATCAAAAATACTATTGAGAAATACAAAATTTATTAAATGTAAACCTATAGAAAGTGAAAAATATTTTTTAATTATCTTCATAATAATTCAAATTGATTCCAATAATCGTAGTCAATTGAGACAAGTACTCAGTACATATAATTGCTTATAACACCAACCAACATCATACCAACTGAACTATCCAGAATGCAAAATTGAAAAAACGTTTCGAGAGGAAATCCTTTCTGCAGCGATCGTCTGGAAGATAAAAAAGGAATATATTGCGAGAATCCGAAGCAGAAATAATAGCTGCTTTCACATTTTCACCTACCTTCTTTCGATTGGTGGTACCGGTGTAGTGTGGTTTATACGAGTTATTCAAACCTATGGAAACGGTTTATCAGGATCGGTACCGAAAACAAATTCCTGATTTGAATAACGTGTTGAATGAAAAACAACCGCTATGGGCCGGAAGACACGTTATACCTTTCCCAATAATTGGACATATCTTCGGTCTTATGTGGGGAATGTAAAATTCATAATCTCATAGTATTTGAATTCACTAATATGAATTTCCGGTACAATACATTTACATTTCTTATTTCCTTATGTAATCAACTTCTATGCTGTATGAATAATTAATAGCTTCATTTGAATTTTTATTGAATAATTATAACAGTATGTGTACTCCTGTCCATTCTTTCAACAAACATAATCAACGATACACAAAAAACTGATTAAACTTATGCAACGGTTGGATTGGGAAAACAAAGTATGGTTTGCAACTGAGTAATAGTTTATAATTTTGCGTCATTTTCTCAAGTACTCAAAAATTGAACAATTCAAGTGATTGCCTTGAATGAAAAAGATAGTGTTTCTCATATATTGACAATAACGGAAAGAGATAAGTTTATCTTTAATTTCATTCAAAATAGTTATTCAATCGTTTGAAATTCGGCTTTAAAATTAAAGTAGTTTATCGAAAAATTAAGAAGGCATGAATTTACCTGTACTTCATATCCACCTACCTTAAATATCCACAAGATATGGCTATTAACATGACATGAAGCTGTCATTGCCATAGAACTTGAAAATAATTCTGTGTAAATTGACAAATTCAATAGTTGTTCATCAAACGAATTGTAGGGGAAGCCAGGGTTAACATACCTACGTAGTAAATACGCAAATATTGTGATTGTGATTGAAGTTCCGGAGTCACTACTTCAAAATTTTGCAAACGAAGAACGAAGGAAAAACTCTTCTGCAAACGAAGGAAAAGGTCATCTTTTTTAATTACCTATAAATCTAGGTAAGTATTAGATCAGGGTCATTTCGCCGAAAGGGTCATTTCGCCGAATGTCATTTCGCCGAAAGCCATTTCGCCGATTCCTGCAATTGTCTTAATATTATAAATGGAATTGATTTAAAATAAAAACAAATGAATGATAATACGTTAACGCCCGTTTTGTTGACCTACAATTGTACTTCTTGAATAAATATTGATTCTTGTACTCTTGAATAAAGATTGATTCATGAACTTCAGAGCGGGGATCCCAAGGAAACTTGTTGACTATTAGCCACTGAGCATCAAAGCAATTGTATAGGTGTATCTACCAAGCAAATGTATGTCGTATTTTCCGTTTATTAAGTGAAAAAATATCTAATGAGGCTTCACCACATCGATTTGATTCGTGTGCTGTCCGACCTCGATACCGCTCCTTCGCGCCTAACTAAAGCAAAAACCTAGCTTTGAGTAGTCCGGGCAATCGAGGCGGTTACAGGTTTGTATGCAAGAGGTCGCCGCTTCCGACAGCAAGTCGGCGGCTAACTCAGCCGGTGTCGCCTTGGCGGCTTTATGCCGCCGAGACATCTTGGCTTCGGTTATGTGACTGCGCCACATCAGTTATACAGGAGGCATAATAATATAATGTATTCGAAATTACCATTTCGGCGAAATGACCTATTCGGCGAAATTGCGTTCGACGAAACGACTTTCGGTGAAATGACCGGCTTCCGTAAATATTTTATGTTAGTTGAAGTCAGGCGCGGCAACTATGGAGGGGCAAGGCACTTTTTGCCCCCCTAAAAGATTTATTGGAGGGGCCATGCCCCCCAATATTTTGACAACTGGAATAAATATTAGAAAATTTGCTAGAGATATCTTATGATATAATACTTTTTTCTGTTATCCCCGTAGTTGGTCTCCGTTATCCTTCATATTTCTTAACTAAATTACTAAAATTTTGTAACCAATATACTACAATGTGAATTGTGCTATACTTTACCACTTTCGAATATTGGTTATTACTGGAATAGTAGGGAAAATGTTCGTGATTTTTACTTGGTTGCTTTTTATTTGCTCTAACCTCTCCGTTTCTTTTAGAAAAATTCTTTATATATTGCAAAGTTCAATGATCTGTAGTAATAATTTTTTGTGCCCCCCCAATATTTCATGGAACTTACCGCCCCTGGTTGAAGTAAGAGAAACAAGAAGCGCAAATAGTTTGGTCGAAGATTTTTTTTTGTATTTTGTTTATATTCACAGTTTTACAAAAATATTCTCATTATCGGACCGAAACGAAGTAACAATTAGAATAGTGCAACGTATCAAAAATGTTGCTTTATATTTTAGTAGCAGGAAGACAAGATTCAAATGACTGTCTTAGTCGGCTTTAAATCTCTTGTGGAAAAAAATAAACAGGAAAATATACACAAAAAACACTGATGATTTACATACTGAAAATATTAATTTGATGAAATCAAATGTCGAGTTATCATTGTTTAAACCATGCCATACTTCACAAGGATATGTAAATATCGGTAATTATTTTTAATATTACATAATAAATAGACCAGTACAACTGAACAGCAAGTATCTAGTATAACATAGTAAATACACTATATACTAAATTTGGTATTGTTCCGAAGCAGTGAATTTTTTTTCTGCATAACCAGCATAATTTTGTCTGCATCATAAGTTCTTAGTAAAGTATCTAAAGATTATTTTCACTCACTTTTAAATAAATTGACTTAAATCTAAAAACGATGAGTGAGCACAACATACGACGAAATAAGAAAATTATCGCAAAGCTTTCAGAAATACACCATAACATACGATATTGAAACAGAGCTCCGCCAGGAATATTGCAAAAAGTTGATAGTGTAACTCCAACACATGGGTTGAGCAAAATTTATACATACAGTGCGTATCACAAATATAGGGTTGGATAAGATAAGTGAATATGCTGCATCATAGTTCGATTTTTATAAGCAAGATAAAATATAACCAAACAAAATGTAAAAAGTTTCCTTTTCCTGAATCAACTTAATTGTGTTTAAAGCTATTCAGAGAACATTAATCATTCTATAGTATGGCACCATTTTTATTCAATACACTATCTAATAACCATTAACCATTATAACCATTAGAATACATTAATTCAAAGGATTTTAATATTTCAGGTTTACAAATATATGTTTCTTAAGAAAAATCCGGTCCGTTGTAGATTTTTGTAGAACGATTGTCATTCATTCAAGAACGGAATATGTATTAAAATCCAGAGTTTTTGGTTAGCATTTCTAAAAGATTCACAATGAATTTTTCCAAGTTCGTGTAACATATATATATTTGAGGGTGACTCAAATAGTAGCATATTCAGTTTCTCTCAATCCTGTATTACATCTACGTACGACACGTGTCAAAGTTTAAGATGGTAACTAATATGACTTGTTGCACATCATAGAAAAAGGTGCCTTTTCAGCAGGACAATAGTTATTATGTTAGTAATAAAAAACTCTTGATAAGTAGCTCGACCAGTATGAAAGTACAAGACAGAGCAACATAACGTGCTGCTTGGATTCCGTGGTTATTGGACTATGCTGAATAGAAAATAATTTAAGCATCATTCGTAGGATGAACATCTTCCTCCAATAATGAATATTTTAATTCTTATGACACAAGGACGCAAACCAGTACTCTGTTTGAACTTATGAGCGTCCATCAAATTCCATCCAAGACGGTATGCGTATGTCACTGTGTTTTCGGAGTGGCTAGATTGCCAATACTACAATTTTTTCGTTTGAACTTGGAAATGAATAAGGATCAACAAAAATGATTATGGGATTTTTGTCCTTGAGGAAGAAAAATCAATATTCCTGAACGTGGGCATATTTGCCCCGGTCTCCTCTGGAGATAAGGAAAGGAAAGGACCCTTCCAATGGTACGTCATTATACTATCATAAAAATTGTTACGAATTTGTACCTTTCTCGCCGGCTGTTTTCAGTCTCATGCACATCGTGTGTTGTAACTGCACTAGGAAAAGTCGGTAGTCGCTTTCGCATGACTTCTAATCATAAAGCCATTGTCTCTGTGAAAGCAAAAGGGGTGCATTTAATTTGCATGCAATTTTATTCCCCGTAACAACATATCGTGAGAACAAACAAATTACGATCCACGATCTTGACAAGTTTATCGTTTTGACGCTATGAGAATAGCATTTCGAGGGTTTTCCAAAAAAACGAGAGGAAACCTGCAATGCTGCAATTTCAGGATGATTTGAAAACTCTAAGATTCTAATATGGAAAAAGTTTATATTACACAGTTTTTCCTTTCGACAGAAAAACTTAATCATAAAAGCCCATAAACTTATATTTGTAATTATTATCTGATGATCAAATTTTTTTGCCTTTCTCATATAGAAAGGCTATGCAATCACTGTGAAAACCGACTTTTTAACCGAGGCTCGGAGGGGCGAATGTCATATACCATTTGACTCAGCTCGACGAACTGAGTAAATGCCTCTGTGTCTCTTTCTCTCTCTCTCTCTCTCTCTCTCTCTCTCTCTCTGTGTGTGTGTGTGTGTGTGTATGTATGAATGTATGTAACAAAAATATGCACTCACTTCTCTCAGAGATGGCTGAACCGATTTTCACAAACTAAGATTCAAATGAAAGGTCTCATGGTCCCATAGCCTGCTATTGAATTTCATCCCGATCGGATGGAAAAAATATGCACTCACTTTTTTCAGAGATGACTGAACCGATTTTCACAAACTAAGATTGAAGGTCTAATAGTCTCATAACCTGCTGTTGAATTTCGTTTGGATCTATCTTCCGGTTACGGAGTTATATAGTAATATGTGGAAATTAGAGAAAAAGTGTGCACTCATTTTTCTCTGAAACGGTTCAACCGATTTTCCCAAATTAAGATTCAAATGATAGGCCTTATAGTATTCTAAAAATTTATAGTACATTTCATCCGGATTCGACTTCCGGATCTAAAGCGTGATTAGTGGAAAATTACCAATTTCATGAGTATTTTTTCACAAATGAGCTCATATTATCTTTAAAGCTACTGTGAAATTTCATACGATTCCGCAGCTATGAGTGTCAAAGTTTTCAAATCACCATATATAACGACAATACAATATTGTGTAACGTGGAAGAAGAAAACACAAAACGAACGATGCGTGCTTTGTTCTATTTCGTACACGCTATGAAGAAATCGAAACAGTTACAGATGTTTACTACTAGTGTGTAATATTGGTAAAAGACGGAGCTGCAATTGATTAAAATTTTAGCTATTCTATGAAAAGTGCGACCGAAAGAATAAACGAATGTCAATGAATTCAGATTTATTTTAAAAAATATGAAATTATCACAGCCGGTAGTGCATTAATACCGTACCGGTTGTGTAGTGATGTCAATAATAATAATAATCCTACAAATCCTACTACATGTTTTATGCTGCTGATTCATGCTGTTTAGCCTGACTTACACAGGCAGAAGTAACAGAATCGCAGTTTCGTTTCGTTTAATTGGTTTTATCGAAATAAAGCATAATATAGTAAGTTTAGGTTTAACTAGGTTCAAAACTGTTCCAATTTGTAGGCCATATTTGTTGCTGGCAAACGAAACAACTTCAGCTATACCGGTCATCTGAATCCGGTTTCGGAAGAATTGGAAATGATTATTAAAAACTACAAAAAGGATCTCACTCACTTCCCTTCAAGATGGCCAAATCGATGTTCACAAACTTATATGTTCAAAGGAAAAGTCTTACAGTTTCATATGGAGTTCCTGAATACTAGATACTACTTCCGGTTCTGGAACTACAGGGTAAACAGTATTTGTATTTGTAGTGTGTGTTTGTTAGAACAAACTTTCCTACTTCTATTCAATGAACAGTTGTTTTGGAGAATTCCGCAATAATATTTTTGATGTTATGAGTAATATGAGAAAGGCATCATTACACCACTAGGTGGATTAAAACAGGTTTTTTCTATTTCGTTCCTATTATAAAGTTTGGTCCATTTCGAAATGCTGTTTTATTCAGTTTATTTTGGGAACCGCGTTACTCTACATCATTTCTAATAAAAAACATAAAAGTGCAGTAAATATGAAATGCATGTACTGTTTCAAGAACAACCATGACTCACGAAGCGATGAAAGAAATGAGTATGAAAATGTTTTCACTATATACAACACTCTCAAGACATACTGGTCACATCCCTAGTTCAACATAAGTAGATATTCATTTCATTCTCAAGATAACTTTGACTTCCTAGGACTCGAAATTCATTTCTTACTGGCGCTAGCTGTTCGATTTAGACTTCCTGTAGAAGACAATGACACTTTTTCCGCACCAAGAACTGTTATGTTATGCTAAGACCATTGTTAGGTTGGGCAAAGTCATTTTTATGTGTTCTATATAGAATATTTCTCTGCCACGATGTGTGCTATATGCTAAACTAAAAAGCCCGAAGCACCCCGGCGAAGCAGTAAGGGATGCAAGATAAAAATGAAAATTTTGACTCCTCACGTCCCACATAAAACGATTATTTGCGAAACACACTGCAAGCGACCGGCTGGGTGGTAGTGTCAGGTCATAAAATGGGGCATTGTGAAGTGGATATGCTGTAGTGGAATTTCAAGTTTCCACAGTAGCCTACACACTGGACAATTCAATGCCACCGTAGAATGAGCAGACAAACATTTTTCTCATCTTTAGTCAAATGTTTATGCTAGTGCTCTGTCACGTTCAGTGCTGCATGGAGCCATGGTCTACTGCAGTTCATGAAAAGTAGCTTTTTTGTGTTTATTCCTTAATTTATGGTGAACCGGAATAGATTGAAATTGAATATTTACTTGCCTTCTTCTTTACTCGTGTATGGTTATATACATCTTACTTAATAGCTGCGATATAAAAGTGATATATGAAGTGATAGGAAGAGCATTCGTGGAAATAGCACATCCTTGAAAATCATTAGAGAATACAGTACTGTTTAATCTACGATATCACAAATCGAAATTTGTCTGATCAGTTTACGGTTCCAATAGATTAGCTCAGTTGCCTGTACCATTCCTACATAAAACTCAGGAGGAGTTTTTGAAGAGTCTTGATCCATTAGCTATATTTTGTGAGTCTGTCGCAATGAAAGCTGTTGTTATGGAGATTAATCCCAGCATATGAGAAGAGCAGTCCGCTCATTGTTCTATTGTATTGTTAATAGTAGGAATGGCATTTCCACTTGTATCACTCTATACGTTCCTTTAGTTACTCTTACTCTTTCAGTCGTAGACCACGCGGGTCTCTGCTGTATACAGGAGGCGTCTCCATTCAACTCAATTCATGGCTGTTCGCCGCCAGCCTCGGTAGCTGCGAAGGGTCCGCAGGTCGTCCTCAATTCGATCAATCCATCTTGCCCGCTGCGCGCCTCTTCTTCTTATACCGGTCGGATCATTATCGAGAATCATTTAAACCGGGTTGTTCTCCGACATTCTAACAACATACCCGGCCCACCGTAACCGCCCGACCTTGGCCGTTTGGACGAGGGTTGGTCCTCCCAGCAACTGGTGCAGTTCATGGTTCATTCGCCTTCTCCACGTACCGTCTTCCATCCGCACTCCGCCGAAGATGGTTCGCAACACCTTCCGTTCAAAAACACGCAAGCATTGTCCAGGACTCATGCCCGTAGAGGATAACCGGTCTAATCAGCGTTTTGTAGATAGTTAACTTCGTACGACGACGAATTTTGCTCGATCGAAGCGTCCTGCGCAGTCCAAAGTAAACACGATTTCCTGCCAATATGCGTCTCTGAATTTCTCTGCTGGTGTCATTATTGGCAGTCACCAGTGAGCTCAAGTACACGCACTCGTCGATCATTTTGATTTCATCACCACCAATCAGAACTCGTAATGGGTGGCTGACGTTATCTTCTCTCGAGCCCCTGCCTCTCATGTATTTTGTCTTTGACACATTGATGTCTAGTCCGATACGCTTGGCCTCAGCTTTTAGTCCGATGTACGTATCTTCCATCTTCTCAAAGTTGCGTGCTATAATATCAATATCATCAGCGAAACCAAGTAGCTGGACGGACTTTCTGAAAATCGTGCCACTCGTGTCTATCATCGCTCTTCTTATCACACCCTCCAAAGCAATGTTGAATAGCAGACACGAAAGGCCATCACCATGCCGTAGCCCTCTGCGAGTTTCGAAGGGACTCGAGTTTATCCCCGATACTCGAACAACGCACATCACTAGATTCATCGTAGCCTTGACCAATCGTATCAGTTTGTCCGGGAATCCGTAGTCGTGCATGATTTTCCATAGCTGTTCTCGCTCGATTGTGTCGCAGGCTGATTTGAAATCGATGAATAAGTGATGTGTGGGCACATTGTATTCGCGGCACTTTTGCAACACCTGGCGGATGGCGAACACTTGGTCCGTGGTAGTGCGTTTGCCCATAAATCCTGCCTGATATTGTCCCACGAATTCGTTTGCAATCGGTGAAAGTCGACGTCATAAGATTTGGGAGAATACCTTGTAGGCGGCGTTCAGCAGAGTTATCGCGCGGTAATTGCAGCAATCCAGCTTATCGCCCTTTTTGTAGATAGGACACATGATTCCTTCCATCCATTCCTCCGGTAAAATCTCGTCCTCCCAGATCTTGGTAACGACCCAGTGCAGTGCTTTCACTAGTGCATTACCACCGTGTTTTAGTAGCTCGCTTGGTAGTTAGTCAACGACAGCGGCCTTTTTATTTTTCAACCGGCTTACCACCTCCTCCACTTCTTGGAGGTCTGAGTACGGCAGTCTATCGTCCTCCGCACGCGTTCCCAAGTTCGTTACTGCGCCGCCACTTTCGTATTCCGCCACATCACCATTGAGGTGCTCGTCGAAATACTGCCGCCACCTCTCGATTACCTCACAGTCGTTCGTGAGAAGATCCCCGTTGGTGTCCTTGCAAATATCGGCCTGTGGCACATGGCCTCTGCGCGAACGGTTCACCTTCTCGTAGAACTTCCTTGTGTCATTAGCACGGAACAGCTGTTCCATCGTTTCGCGATCTCGGTCTTCCTGTTGGCGCTTTTTTCTACGGGATACTGAGTTTAGTCTGTTCCGCGCCTGTCTGTATCGCTCCTCGTTTGCTCTCGTCCGGTGTTGCAGCTTACTCGCCCAAGCTGCATTCTTCTCGGCCACTAACTGTTCACATTCGTCGTCGAACCAATCGTTCCTTACGTTCGGTGCCGCCGTACCTAGCGTTGCTGATGCAGTGCTACCTATGGCAGAACGGATGTCTCTCCAGCCATCTTCAAGAGTATCTGCACCAAGCTGCTCTTCCGTTGGTAGTGCCAGTGCCAACTGCTGCGCGTAATCTTGGGCTACTCCAGCATCCCGGAGCCGCGCGATGTTAAACCGCGACGTTCGGTTTCGACGTTGGGTAGCCACCGTCGAAAGTTTTGAGCGCATGCATACAGCAACCAAGTAGTGGTCCGAATCTATATTCGCACTGCGGTAGGTGCGAACATTGTTGATATCCGAGAAAAAATTTCCGTCGATCAAAACGTGGTCGATTTGGTTTTCGGTCTGTTGGTCAGGTGATCTCCAGGTAGCTTTGTGGATATCCTTGCGGGGAAAGAAGGTGCTTCTGACTACCATTCCTCGGGAGGCCGCAAAGTTGACACACCGTTGGCTGTTGTTATTCGATGCGGCATGCAGGCTGTTCGGCCCGATTACCGGTCGATACATTGCCTCCATTCCTACCTGGACATTCATGTCACCGATGACAATTTTTACGTCTCTGCGTGGGCAGCCGTCATAGGCTTGTTCCAGATGCACGTAGAACGCTTCTTTCTCGTCATCGGGTCTCCCTTCATGTGGGCAGTGCACGTTGATGATGCTGTAATTGAAAAAAAAAAAAACGACCTTTAATTCTCAACTTACACATCCTAGCGTTGATCGGCTGCCACCCAATCACTCGCTGACGCATCTTGCCCAGCACTATAAAGCCAGTTCCCAGCTCGTTCGTTGTGCCACAGCTTTGGTAGAAGGTAGCCGCTAGATGTCCCCTTTTCCACACCTTCTGTCCCATCCAACAAAGCTCCTGCAGCGCTACGACGTCGAAGCTGCGAGGATTTAGTTCGTCGTATATTATCCTGTCGCAGCCTGCGAAACCTAGCGACTTGCAGTTCCATGTTCCAAGTTTCCAATCGTAGTCCTTATTTCGTCGCGTGAGTCTATGCCGATTGTTCCGTGTCGTATTCTCTCCTGTATTATTCGTAATAGATGTTTTACGGGCGGCTTATTAGGCCCCCCTGTCTCGCCGGAGGATCATTGTGCTTGCTCTGTTTAACGTCCCAACTAGCACTAGGACGATCCCGTTGGTGGGGTTGCCACCTTGGATTTAGCTGGACGGGATGCAGCATTTCATACTCAGTCGCTGGATACCAGAACAGACGCTGTTTGAAGCCGCTCCTAACATGGAGTACAGACGCTCCGACATCCTCTAAAGTGGACCCCCTTCCCTGTCAGCATACGACCAAGGTCCCACCGGGGTTGGTTACCCGATCTTTCCTATGGTTGCTCGTACCCCAGCCGGCACCGCGGGGAGGTAGGGATAGGAGTTACTGGACAAGAGGCTAAGAACCACACTGTGGCCTGAATTGCGCATTGTCCAGTCGTTTACCAACCAACGTTCCTTTCATTTTCTATTATTCTCAGTCACGTACCCAGAATTAGGTACATCAGCAATCTTCAGAAACAATTTTTTTATCTTTGGGCCTCTCCCGAAACGAAACCCTGGATACGGGCCTTATTATTATTATTATTTTATCAATTACGAAGAATATATTCTACATTTGGGGTGCGATCTTGTTTGCTGAGATTTTAATTGTGAAAATATAACAGATTTATAATAACAATTAAAGCCATGAAAGGAACTTCCAGAAAACGGGTTACGAATCAATGATTCAGGACGATGTTTGGAAAGATTTTGTACGTCTCGTTTGAGACGTCAATATAAACATTAAGTGATTCGGAAAAAAGCATTTACTCTGTGGCTGCTTAGCGGTTTAAGTTAAAGCCCGAGGTGGCACTAGCAGTATAACATAAACTCCTAATGCGCTGAAGATTCGAAGGCAAAACACAAAAAAAAAGTTCCGAATATTCTAAAATTCACATCATTACGACTTCACAACTGTATTTTGGCAAATAACTGTGCTCCGCATACTGTATGCGAATGTTTCAGCCATGAAAACGTTAAATTAATGCTGGAAGATTTGTTATTTTTTATTAAAACACTGTTATGTTTGCTGTACTTTTAGAAACTGCCATAAGTGTAATGAATTCAATACCAATTTTAGTAGTAGTAGGTGCGGACTATAATCAATAGTATGTTTTTCATGATTTAGTATTCAATTTTAGCTAGCTTTTCAAAAACAGCTCGTAGATCATCAAAGCACATACCTCTAATAAAAACGTCTATTGCTAAATTGGTTTACCCAGATCCAAATGATTCGATTATTTCGCGAAAATGAATTTCCGTCCTTATATGCAATTTCAACATGAATGACTTTCATAATAATTACTGTAGTGTCATGCAGTGCCAAATTTAAAGCCGGTGGAACACTCTGCTGACGTAAATGATCGTGATACTTTTATTACATTGTACATTTTCGGTGAGCGGCACTGTGTATTGAAACTACTTAAATTCTAAATTTTCACTCGTTAGAACGTAAACGTTTATTCCCTGGTTGCTTTGCTTGCTGAGAACGAATCCTAGGCCACATACCCGAACAAATAAGCTAATTCGTGATACCTACGGAACAATCTTTCGAGTCGTTGTCCTTCTTCAAAGTAGGAGAAGCATCAACAAAATATCTATCATCTTTCCTACACTGAAATGAAAATCTTATTTATATTCATTAGATTTGTCATATGAATCATATGCAGAATATAATTCATAGACATTATATGGAAACTTATAATCTTTATTTAATGTGTACGTCAAATCTAAATGGACGTTATCATAATGAAAGTTAAAAAAATATCCCATATAATTTATATGGAAATTCGATGAAAGTCGTGAATAGTGGTGTCCTCGATAGTCATCAACTGCTCCAGACCATTTTTTTCAGGAAGTTTCGCATCTCAATGTAATTTTAAATCGCTGACAAGACAGCTCATCCAACTTCGTTCAAGGATATGCGTTAACGGACCATGAAATATATATCCGGTACATTTCATTACTCTATCTGTCTAGTAAGATTCATTTTTTTTATTTTCAGTCTCAGGATCTCACTTCTCTTTCGCAAATATCATGAGGTGCTCCCTTACCGAATGGAATACTAGTAAAGCTTGAATCCTCAAAGAAAAGTAGTAGTTGGCAATTATCTGCTATTCGTATGACCTATATTGAGTGTTATATATATATATATATATATATATATATATATATATATATATATATATATATATATATATATATATATATATATATATATATATATATATATATATATATATATATATATATATATATATATAAATTTTATAAAACTAGTCATGTGGTATATATGAACCTATATAAATAAATTCGAAGTGAATATAATATGCGCTTCATAAATTGTTCCAATGTATGTTGTGCGGATATCTAGTAATGGTTATAAGACGCGCCAATAAATTTGACTCAGACTGGAAATTTCATTCGTTATATGGAAATCCTGTAAAAATAACGTTAAGAAGAGTTTTATGTTTCATAAGATTATCTCATATATTTGACATGATGTTGAACACATCTTGTAACTATGATTGGAAATGCTAATAGTGCAAAATCATTAGAATATCATATAATGTGCAAAAGGAAATTTAGCTCAGTGTAGTGAATGATGGAAATGTGTGCATCCGAAAATGGTGATTATCATGCTGTCCAGATGTTCAATCTAAGTTGGAACGGTATTACCATTTCCTATGCTACTCTATTATTTTAATCAGAGAACAGTTACTAAATAACGTCATTTCCAACAGTAATATATTGTGTAGAAAATTAAGATTTGAAGCATTACTGCTTGCTTGTTATTTTAGACTGAAACCAATATTCTACATTAGTGTATAAGTTTCACGAAAAACCGATCGAACATGTAAAAAAAGATACTCTATCAATCCCATAATAAGGTTCTGTGAGTGTAAAGCAATTTGAAATTGGAATAAGGGGCTGTCCATAAAAGACGTCACGCCGCAAGGGGGAGGGGGGTGTTTCATAAAACGTGACCTTTTGTGACAGGGGAGAGGGGGGGAGGTTTTTGGAATATGACGTCCAATATTTTCAATGAGCGCATTTTTGAAATACCTAATTATATTACTGCTTTGCCCTATTTCCTGAAAAAATCTCCACAATAAATGTTTACAGGGTCCGGCACTCGAAGTGTAACCAATTAAAAAGGCCATAAATTCAGTTTGGAAAATTACTTTTACTTAATTCAAAGTACAAAATGTGTAAAAATAATACAAAATTCAGAATCAATTCACTTTTGCTCGATATGACCACCTTTTGCCTTGACTTGATGACTTGAGAGAGCGAAGGAGTTGCATCGTTTGGCCGAAAGCGGTCAATTTCCGAACATTGTATTTTCTGACGAGAAAATTTTTCCAATTGAGCAATTCGTAAACTCTCAAAACGATAGGGTTTACTTGACCGACCGTTCATACGAGAATTTGAGTCATCGATTGGCCACCAGGCGGCAGCACCCGCAACAGATAATGGTTTGGGCCGCTGTAACCGCAGATGGGCGCTCTCCAATCGTTTTCATCGAGCCTGGCGTCAAGGTAAATGCGACATATTATCGGGAAAGTATTCTGGAGTTTGCTTTGAAGCCATGGGCAGACAAACATTTCGGTGGCAGACCATGGACGTTTCAGCAGGACTCGGCACCGTCTCACAAAGCTCGAGTGAACCAAGAATGGCTGAAAAAGAACGTTCCGAACTTCATCACGTCCACACAATGGCTCTCGAATTCACCAGATGCGAATCCAATGGATTATTCTTTTTGGGCCATTTTGGAGAGCAAAGTCCGAATTAAAAGATACACCAGTCTCGAGGCGCTGAAAAAAGTTATTCTCCGCGAGTGGACCAAAATACCTGCAAGTCACATTCGGCCAAACGAAGCAACTCCTTCGCTCTCTCAAGTCATCAAGTCAAGGCAAAAGGTGGTCATATCGAGCAGAAGTGAATTGATTCTGAATTTTGTATTATTTTTACACATTTTGTACTTTGAATTAAGTAAAAGTAATTTTCCAAACTGAATTTATGGCCTTTTTAATTGGTTACACTTCGAGTGCCGGACCCTGTACATTCTATAGGAAAACGTGTATTTGTTGATGTAAAAGCTTCTTCTTTTAAATTCGGAAATGAGTGATGCAGGAAATCATTTCTGTTGTGATCAGCAAAAGTGCACGGAGGAGCGAGTAAATTAGCGAAATTAATAAATTTTGCCTAATATGAAATGCCTTCAAACGGTTTAACTTAAGTTATGCACTGACAATTTTTTCAGTAATTTGATTTTATAGCATTGATAATAGTATATCATAAGAATTTCTCTTATCTGATTCTGATGCAGTTTATTCAATTGTACTCCATTTGAAAAAAAAAGCGGGAGATCAACGCTTTCCGAGAAAACCATATCCTTTCATGTCATGTTTTATCTTGATCATATGTGATTTTCCTCCACCAACATCAAAACTTATCGAATCATCCAATGATTGAACTTACATAAATCAAGAATCATTTTAGCTCAAAATCACTACCCATTGTGTGACGGAAGATCAGTTCCGATATTGATCGATGTTTCTTGATCGAAGATTCTCCGGCAGTGATCTCGTTTTGATGAGGCTTTGGTCTTTATTTTCTCAGCCCTGTATGCTACACTAAGGAAATATTATTCTTTACCTAAAATAATCATATATCTGTGTACCCCTAAGAGGAATAAAACAGATAATTTAAATGTTTCATCAATTCCAACCAAATACTTTTATTAATTTATATAATTGATATTAATAAAATAATTCCGATGATTTTGTAGTTTTAGGGATATTTTTTAATCTAATGACAACATGTAATAAATCGATTTTTCCCTCATAATTGTATGGTTTGTTGTACATATTGATAATGTATTGAGATGAATAATATTTATTTTGAATTCGTGACATGTGACATAGGAGGGGTGGGGGGTCTTTGCTTCTGTGACAATTTGTGACAAAGGGGGGATGGGGAGTCAAAAATCGTCAAAAAAAGCGTGACGTCTTTTATGGACAGCCCCTAAGTCTTCATAGAAGAAATCAATAGAAACCAGAATGATGAATGTATGAATGTAATGCTGTATGAATGGGAGCTAAAAAAACATAGATTTTCTTTTCTTGGGTAAATATCATACGAAAACAAAAAACGAATTCTTGAATATCAGTTCTCAAAGGAAATAACAGTTAAGAGAACACATTTTTTTCAACATCATTTCCTCAGCTTATCGAAAAAACAATGTGAATGTTAAAACTGCTTTCGAGCTTACAAATTGTTGAATAATTTAAAATCTTTTAATAAATGTTTTTTTTTTTCGTTCGAGTGTAGACGCAGCTCACTCAAATAAATAGTTAAAAACAAATCTAAACAAACTCTATATCTAGAAATGAGGTCCGGTGTGTGAAGTTTTGTTTACAATTCGGATTTATCACCGGAAACAGTCACTCCGAAATGGAACTAACCTAGATTTCTCACATATGGCCGAATTGATTTTTTCAAATATGAATGGAAGACTATGAATAATACGTTCGGTTTCGAATTCCTGTTCTGGAGTAACAGGTTGATAAGAGTTAAAAATATGCAAACCGTCATATTGATAACGAAGCAAAAAAAGCAAAATCTCTACAATTGACATTGAACCACTTCCTCACTTCGCTTTCACATCTCATCCAAGTCAGTCGATAAAACAAAACTGTGACGTCAGGAAAAAAGTGCAGTATTGTAGACAATAGACAATAGGACGATTTCGAAATGAGCGAACTAAATAAATAAAAATTATTGGCATCGCATACACTACGGCAGAATACTGTTGACTTGAGCCAATGCGAAATTTGACCTTCGATACGAAAACTGGAAGGTTTGCTTAAAGAGCAAATACATCTTGATCTTAAACGAGTGCATTTACTTCATTGCAACAAAAAATATTTTCGTCCAGTTCTATAGAGAGGTGGAATCAATTCAATTCGCTAAAGAAAATAACAATTTTGTGGAGCATCATAGCATCAAGTACAATATATCAGTTTAGATGGATGCGATAGAAGTGCGTATGCGTATGTCGTAGCGCTGAAAAGGATATTCAAAGCTCTACAAAATGGTATAACGGTGTCAACTGTAATCTTTCTTTTGTTTTTGAAAAACATAATTGTTCGCCAGAATATCCATTGGGGTAGGTTGGTAGTTAAGTTGGCCGAACGTTTGGCGGGGTAGGTTGGTTAAGTTGTATATTTAGCATAAAGTAATGTGCACTTTGATGCTTGTGAAATGTTTACCTTATTTTGAAAGAAATTGGATATTATGCTAATATTGATGGTTATAAGGAAAAATATGCATGAGAGATATAAAATAAAAATAAATTAAAATGATTAACAAATAGAAATAAGAAGTTAGAATCATTTAAAGTTGGAAATTGTTGGAAAAAATTATGATTCCAATAATTTATTAATAAGGCCATCAAAACATCTAGCATTAAAAATTCCTCTGAAAAGGATTTGTTACAGTGTGAACCCAAACAAAACTCTAAAAAATTACAAGGATCAGCCCCATGGGGTTGTTCGAGCCATTGATGTGGAACAAGGCAACCAAAATTTCTAGTGATCTACAATCAAACAGTTCAATCAATCGTCACACTTTTGAATTCGCAAATGCATAAGAGTTTGCTTAGATTGAACTTTATTAGGAACCAAAACCGAACACGCGAACTCAGAATATAGACTTTATTTGTCGTGATTTGTATTTGTGTCGTAGCCGACAAAATTAATCCAATAGCCCAAATGTATGCAATTATATGTTTGTACACGATACGGATATCGATATTCAAGCTTGCGATACGGATATCGATATTTAAGCTTCTCTTCGCCAAACTTGTGTTCAAGTCTTGTATGCAAGCAGTTATTTTTATAGCGTTTCTCTACCATTACAACCATTCTGCGATTTCGGTTGAAGCGAGTTTCTTATTATCGATCGAGTTCATCCTATATAAATTGGAAATTAATCTTATGCACTCCAAATTTACCCTGTGGTAGTTGTCAATTTCTCAGGTGAAACGACATAACATGGAATTTCATCCGAACTTGCATGACACAAGATCAGAGCATACCAATTGAAGCTCCAAATCGTTTTATGGCACTTTTTGTCTTGCTGTCTAGCAACAACCTACCCCTAGCATGCTACTCTTTGGACTGAAACGTTAGCTATAATTTTGCTTATATTTATAGATTCGCGTGCTTCCAGTAGCTGCGCTTTAGCATTGATTGACCAATCAGAGTAATGCTTTCCCTTTGATATATCGCTTACTCCTTCAAAACCGTCGACTATGGCAGGGAAATCCAGTATGCCGGAGACTTTTTGCAGACAAAATAGGACACTGCTAGCTATTAATCAACATTTCAATGATACACAATTAAAAATACATGTCTATGAACATTCAAATCAATACGTAGAAATATTTCCAATCAAATGATGACATAACATTAATAATTTATATAAAATTGACTGAGCTGTAATTGTTCAAAACCTGACCACATTTTTACGTGTATTTTTCTTGAGTTTCTAGTTTGCACGCCTATATAGAAAACAAAAATGTGTTCCACATTAAAAAGCGATCCTATATAATACAAAATGTTTACCAATAATTTTTTTTTGCTTGTAAACGTTTTTCATTGATTCGTTTTACGTGTTTCACATATTTAATCAAACTCGGCCAACCTACCCCAGCCCTGGGGTTGATAGGCCGCTTTTTCCTTTGCATTTTATTGTTAGTAACTCTTTCCCTGATTATTCTTCGGGATTGAAAATAATCTCTTATGTACCCAAAAGTTATATCTTCATGACAGCGAGAATTGTTTATATAAAATTCTAACGAAAATGAACACAGAAATTACGAAAGCTAAGTTTGGCCAATCAGCCTCGGTTCATCGTACACTATATGATGAAAAAAAAATGTTTGTTTATACTAAAGATCTTACTAAACATTACGACACTATCTTTTTATTAGGTCGTGTATTGGTTACCATTTTTAGTAATAAATTTACATATTCATGACGTAATTTCAACTATTTTTTATGTGTAGTCGATAGGCAGACAATTTTTTCCAATGCTGCCAGACAATTTCTTCAAACCGAGCACTTGTCCTCTGTTATTGATGATATTAAGTAATTGCAATTATTATACTCTTTATACACCTGATCTCCATAGTTCTTCTTGACCATCTTCTCAATCAACTTCAGAAGTACACGACGAAAATTTTTTACCACATTGTCGGCGATCCAATTTTTGTTGCACTACCGCACTACCACTGGTGGAGAAAAAGCGCTTTAAAGCGCCTCACACCAAAAATGTTGCATCATCGGAAACCAACTTTAATACTATCGCTATCTTTGTTTTCTTCAACACAGGACTTAAGATTTTCGATTAGGTTTTCAGATAGAAGCGCTTTTCAAGTCTCGGACCAATATATTACTCTTGTTTCTGGAAAATGCCGTTGAAAAATATTTTCACTTCTACATATTCCCTTCTTATTTAGCTGAGCTTGGACTCCACGCAGTAGAAGAGCAAGGTTTCTTCAACTATTTGGATAATGATATCGATAAAAACGTTGAATGTTTTATACAAAAAAAAGAGAGGTGCATAGTCATCTATCACCTGGTTCAAAATCGACAATGACAGTGAAGAAACACATTCTTCATCGTTTGTTACTAAAAATCAACAATAGCCGATGGGACAATCAGACAATTAAATCTAAGTTAGTTGATTTCTGATAAATCGATGATGGACTTACAGATATGCAAATCAAAAACAAATGTAGCCGAACTGATTTTTGTCGGCTTTCAATTGTCAATATTCACAAACTGAAACAATTTTGTTTCGATGACTTCACATTATTTTAACATTTATCAAATTCCGTAGCATATGAATCCATGTTTCATGCCTATATAGAAAGGGAAATGTGGAAAAAAATCCTCTGTCAAATAATAATAATTTAATTTTAGTTTGAAATTTCAAAATCTATAGATCCGAATTTCAAGCGAATTCTGCTTTCTATATTAGTGTTAAATAATTCAAGCAGAATTAGAACTTGGTGCTGCATAGAATGAAAAAAATAACATGTCACGGTGCACTGAACAATAATCGAATTAAAACCCTTCAAATTATAAGCTACTTTGCATGTTATTAATTCTATCTGCCTGATCACAGTTTCCACAGCTGTGTTCAGAGGTACATCCTTTTTATATACACATTTTCGTTGCGTTTCGCAGCGCCATTCCAATCAATGCTGCAATTTAAGATCCCGAAATACAGAACCTCGCCACAATAAGCTGCTTGTGCAAAAACCCAATCACAATCTCCCCTCGCTGTCGGTTGGTTTATTGAAATATTTATTACGATACTAAGAGTGACGATTCAATCCGCGTAATGGAACACAGATTGTAATTTGTTTGTCAAACGTCAATTCCGTGCATATCTAGCCTACGAAAAGGGATTAATGACGCACAATTAAATTAATTTTACCTCAACAAAATATATTTGTCTGCGAACAGTAATGAAGATAGATTTATCTCCTGAAGCTGGCTTTATTTGATTTCGTTTCATTAAATTAATAAACGAAACTAAGTTATTCTTCTCACCTAATGCGGGACGAGCTCGATTCAATGGCAAGAAGACTCCATAAAATCCAATTGAATCTAGTTCATTCTATTGATAAGGTTAACAATTACTCTAATCAACCGTAACACCTTATCAAATGGGTTATTTGATTTCGAATTCTAAACAATGGAATTTGAGCCAATGTCTATACCAAATTCGATCAAATCTAATTGTCAAGAATTTGCGTTTAGAATTCCAAACTTCAATTCTCACAGGAAAGAGATAATCCGTTAAAAACGACACCATAGTAACCTAAACAAAGAATGCTTACTACAAGTGTACTCACTTAGTACTGGAGTACTCTCTTCAACAAAATATCAATAGAAGTTTAACTCCATGTTGCCGGGAAATCGCAAAAACGGCACGTCAAAGCATCTTCCTTGTCTGCAACGTCGAGAAATGTTCCTTAGGAAATAATCCGCGATGATAGAAGGGCAAACAAAACGGAAAAATCAATTTCCCCAACCCCACGATTGGCCTCTGCAACAACGGGTGTGGGTTGTATAAACGGCAACGATTCTAGAGTAGGGTGGTACAACTTTCCGGTTTTACTAGTTGAATCCCTCGACAACAAGAATTTTCAGAAGCGTATACACATGATCTCTTGAAAGTAAAATAGTATTACAATTTTATTTGGCGCACAATTGATGGCAACCCTAGATCGATCAATTGTGAATCAGTAACTTTCACAGAAAGCCCATCATCATATCTTACGCTGCACCTTATTTTCCAGCAGCAAGACGTGACTTGTTATTATTTTTTAGCTTTCAGCTTACATCAAGTTACACTTGATGATTTAAGTAAGACCACGTGATTTGAACAGAGTTTGTAGAAATAGGAACGCAGCAGTTCATGTTATCAATTACGGTTGTCAGAGGGTTTTCCACGCCAGATACCCAATAGTGGTTTTCTTCTAGTTATTCCTCCAGTCAAAATGTTTTTTTTTTCCCACGCCAGTTCGATCCGAATCAAAAACGCGATAGAAGCATCTAAAATTGATTATATGTTTCTATCTCTGTTGAAAAGTACATCGAAATTTCTCACTATAAACTAACGATAGCGTATTGGAAAAAATCGCATGTGAGGTTTGAATAAATTTAAGAACCGCAGATGAACAGAAGGTTTATTAATAAACGGTTCAGTATTAAATTTGATATTGAAAGAACAGTCTGAATGAAAAAAAATCAAGAGAAAAATTATCATAAACGGAAACTATGAAACAGATATTTCACACAAGCTGAATATGAAAAACAAATCGAATAAATATATTTATCACTCAAAGAAGGTGGACCCATTTGTATGTACTTATGAGATCCAAACTGAAGAACATCATTACCAAACTTCGCAAGTAAGTCCAAACTATTTAGCAACAATAGCACGAATATGTTTCGTATGCTACACTAGTCAGAACAAGGTAACAGTAATGTTCCTTCATAATATAATTAGTTACCAAATAGTTATTCAGGCTTCCAAGCACGAAAACTTGTTGTCATATCGAACTACTTATCATTTATTATCGTTATCGTTATCGTTACTTAATTCAAGCATATTTTCAATCACAGCTATGCTTTTAGCTACTAGTTGAAATTAGGTTTATTTGTCGTTGCGAAACCATTATTTCTCCTATGCACTACCATGAACACGAACAAAAGCAATATGTGGATTGTACAATATTTGAATTATCATTCTTCAAGAATTTAAAATAATAACATAAAAAAATAGTGTGCATGGATTAATACTGAGTAATTCATCATACTAATTGAATAGTTTGTCCTTCATATTTATGAACAGATTTTGGTTGAAGGCGCATCAAAAAACACTTAATCAAAATTGAATTTTGGTAGGCAGTAGTAAAATTTTTACATCTTATAAAGTTTGTAATATCAAATATTATGCTGTTCTTTTATTGTTTATAGAAAATCATTCAAGATTAATTCAATGATTACAATGTCATTGGTCACTAGTCAAAACAGCGCTTTTTTAAGCAAACAAGTGGTTAGATATTAGTCACAATTACTAAAATTTGTTGTTTCAAACTAGTCACAAATAAGCTGCCATATTGAAAATTGTTACTTGCGGGTAATAACAAACCGAAAAGAACTCGTTAAAGTATTCAAAACATATTCAACAAATACGATCATTGACTATTCGAACAGAATCCAAAGCTGTTTTGAGTTCTTTAACAAGTTCTTTTGGGTTTGTTCAAGGATACTAAACCTGTTTTGCATTTCTCATATAGAAATATGGGATTACTGTGAAAATCCATTTTTGAACGGCTGTGCACAGCGCAGTTCGCCTAGATCATCAAATGTCTGAATGTGTATATGTGCACATGTGTATGTGTGTACATGTGTGTATGTGTTTTTGTGTGTATATAACATTTTTATGTGCTTAATTTACTCAGAGATGGATGAAACTATTTTCACATTCTTGGATTCAAATATAAGGTCAAATTCAAATCCGTTTTCCGGTTCCGAAATTTCAGGGTGATATGTGCAAAAAACAAAACTACGTGCATTTACTTTCCTCAGTGTTGGCAAAACCGACAGACTTAGAATTAAATGAAAGATCTTATCGTACAATATAAAGTTTCTGATTTTATTCAAATCCAGGGATGGTCTTATACAGAACTCGTGAATTACAAGGTGATGGTTGTTAAAACTGTCAAACCGTCTTCTAAGGGCGATGATGCGAGAAACGAAAAAATTGAGAAAAAAACTGGATTTCTCCCGAATCCTGCAGGATTTTTCTCACCCGTTATTTTTATAACATTTGACTAGAGACACAACAAAATCTCACATATCATTACCCAGCAGGAGAATAGAAAGTATACACGATTGAGAGAGGAGAAACACTCGATTAGTTTAATTGACAATTTGTTTTTCTAAAGATTTTATATTTCGCTATTTTCATTTCATCAAACATGTATGCTTTTTTCGAGGAGTAGTGTGTAGTTTTTCCTCAGCGTGTGGCTTAGAAACACGTGATCAAAAATATATAGTTTTCCTAGATGCATAAGAGCTATTCTACAAGATTTAAATATAAATCATAGATTAAAATGCTGACAGTTTCATACAACAAGATTACGCAACTAATACCAGATTCATGCAAAGATTTAGCTCATCGTAGAAAATTAACTGTAGTAATTTAGATCTGTACTTTCCCATACTTGACGCAGACCATGAATGGCATTGGCATCATGATTGTACTGATTTATCGATTAACATTCATGTTCATTTTAATTATCATTATGATTACATTTTATCTCGAGTTATTGGGAATTATATGCCGCACCTCAAATCGTGATCAATTGGGAAACGTTTGCTTGAAGAAATAATAATTAACAAATACTCAAAGATGAACACAAACTTATCGAAATTATACACCGTGTTCAAAATATACCTAGGATATTTTTGAATTAATTGA
The DNA here is from genome assembly GCF_030247185.1 of Malaya genurostris. NCBI lineage: Eukaryota > Metazoa > Arthropoda > Insecta > Diptera > Culicidae > Malaya > Malaya genurostris. The sequence continues at coordinate 122,063,338 of NC_080571.1, read as the reverse complement.
AATTGCTTCATATTTAATTTTATTGTCATCTCCATATTAATTGAAAACGGCATATGTATTCTCCCGTGAAGAGAACGCTATAATAATTTTTACAACAATATCACATAAACTAGGATAAAACTTCTGAATTACACAAAATTCTCCTTTTATAGAGATGCTAAAACGTACAGTTTTTCGCAGTATTCAATATTTTTGAAGACCATCATAATGGCATTCCTTCCAATAGCTAGACCTTTTTTGATCCAATCTCTGTCCTGCAGTGGAATTGTCGAAGCATCATGCCAAAACTTGATTCATTTAAACAGGCCCGTGCGCAGGAATCATCCATGGGGGGGGGGGGGGGTTTCAAGGGGAGAGGGGGGTGTCCAAAAATGTAAAACGAATTCTGACAGGATCGTGCGCGGGGGGGGAGGGGTTTCAAATTATGTCAGTTTATAAATTGATAAAAAATTGATAAAAAAATATGAATTGTCAAGTTATTTGCACTTTATTATAATAAGTACTCCATTGTTCATGAAACTTAATTTTAAAAAAATTCTTCATGGGGGGGGTTAAAACCCCCAAAACCCCCCCCTGCACACGGGCCTGCATTTAAAGTTTTGTTGCATAGTCAAAAATGTGATGTATTTGCTTTGTGCTTGGTTTACATCAAACATAGCCTTAAATTTCAATGACTGTAACATTATACGTCTCGATAGAGACTCTCCGTATGGTGGAGTGCTTTTGGGAATTAAGAAATGTTATTCCTTTGATAGATTAAACATTCCTTCGATTTCTAGTATAGAACATTAAAGGAAAGGACATTTGCATTGCTTTGGTAAATATTCCTCTAAGAGCTCAAGTTGGACAGCGACAGCTTAATGAAATTGTCGAAGCCCTTCCTGCTCCACGTTTGATTTTAGGAGATATCAATTCCCACGGAATGATGTGAGGTTCCGCTTACAATAATAGTAGTTCATCCTTAATGTATAATATTTTCGACAATTTTAGCATGACGGTATTAAATATGGGTAGCATAACACGGATCCCAAGACCTGCACGTCCAAGTGCATTAGATTTATCTCTTTGCTCGACATCAATTCGACTAGATTGCACCTGGAAAGTATTTCCTGATTTACACGGTAACGATCATTTACCAATCATCATCTCAATTAGCAGTAACAAAGGCATTGCTAATTCAGTTAATATTCCATATGATTTGACAAAAAATGTTGACAGGATTAAATACCAAAGTAGTATCTCAAGTACCTTGAACTCAATGGAAGAGCTCCCCCCACTTGAAGAATATGACTTCTTCGTTTGTTCGATTCTGGAGGCCGCAGAACAATATCAAACCAAACGATTTCTTGGTCCATCGTCTAACAGAAGGCCTCCAAACCCTTGGTGGGACAAAATGCTTTCAAGACGTTTTTAAAACGAGGAGGAGGAACTCCTCAGAATTTTGAAAAATTCTTGACTTTAGAAACCAACTACAAGAGCATACTTCGGACCAAGAAATGTAGCTATTCGAGACATTTTGTCGAAGGTTTGTCAAGAGAAACCTCAATGAGCACTCTTTGGAATACGGCCAGACGAATGAGGAATCGTAATGTAGGAAATGAGAGTAAGAAATACTCGAACCGATGGATATTTGACTTTGCGAAGAAAGTTTGTCCAGATTCTGTTCCAACGCATGGCATTGTTAGGGAGTCTTCTCCAAATAATGGTTCCATTGATAGCCTCTTTTCAATAATGGAACTTTTCATAGCACTCATGGCTTGTAACAATTACGCTCCTGGGTTGGACAGAATTAAATTCAACTTGGTGAAGAATCTGCCCGACCTTGCAAAAAGACATTTGTTGGAATTGTTCAACAAGTTTCTTGTGCAAAATATTGTCCCACCTGACTGGATGCAAGTGAAAGTTATCGCCATTCAAAAGTCGGGGAAACCAGCTTCCAATCACAACTTATATAGACCCATTGCAATGTTGTCCTGCATCAGAAAATTGTTCGAAAAAATTATTCTTCGAACGAACGGTTTGTTGTCAGATACTCAGTTTGGCTTCCGTAGAAATAAAGGGACGAATGATTGCCTTGCATTACTTTCATCTGACATCCAAATTGCGTTCGCTCAAAAACAACAAATGGCATCTGTATTTTTAGACATTGAAGGAGTATTTGATTCAGTTTCCATTGATGTTCTTTCAGACAGACGTGGTTTCAGTTACTGGACCCAGAGCTATTGATCTGCAAAAGCCATTGAAAGGTACCTTAAATAACTTGTCCGTTTGGGCTGCTCATCTGGGTGTCGAATTCTCTGCAGAGAAAACAGAACTGGTCGTCTTTTCAAGAAAGCATGATCCCGCCCAGCTTCAGTTTCATATGATGGGTAGAATGATCCAACAGGTTTTGACTTTCAAATACCTTGGGGTGTGGTTTGATTCCAAATGCACGTGGGGTGGACACATTAGGTATCTGATAACAAGATGCCAACAAAGAGTAAATTTTCTTCGAACAATAACAGAATCTTGGTAGGGTGCTCATCCGGAAGATCTAATAAGATTGTATCAGACAACGATACTTTCAGGGGAATATGGATGCGTTTGCTTTCGCTCCGCTGCAAACTCTCATATTATCAAACTGGAGCGAATTCAGTATCGTTATTTGCGAATTGCTTTAGGCTGTATGCATTAGACACATACAATAAGTCTTGAAGTTCTGGCGTGAGTTCTTCCATTGAAATATCGTTTTTGGGAGTTTTCATCGTGACTGCTAATAAGATGTGAGGTACTGAATCCCCTGGTTATTAATAACTTCGAAAGGCTAGTTGAGCTTCAATCTGAAAGTATCTAAAAATTACACATTCTGACAGTTTAGTATACCACCATACCTGCATTGGGAATTCTTTTTAAAGTTTCTTTTATAACTTATGCATAAAAATTAAACTTGAAAATGTGTTGACATTTCGCCCAAAACACCCTTCATGACAGGTGTTTTGAGTCACAGCTATCACAATTGAATTCACAATTGTTTCAATTGATCAAACTATTCAGTTTGAATGAATTCATTGTAAAGAAAAAAATGATTAAGGTCGTATTTGCTCAAAAACTCGTTTATTTACTAGAAGTAATATCGTAAATTATTATACATCATGAAAGTAATAATAAAAAAATAATTTCATTTGAGATGAAATTGGTTTCTACACTCTACGCAATACACTCATTTATTATTTTACTGATTCTCTAGGTTTCGAGGACGTTTTTTACGTTTTTGTCCGAAACGGAACATTTCCGAGCCGGCGCTGATTTTATTTTCGTTTTTTTCTCTATTCATGAACAGTGGCCAAAGGCACCCGATTGTGCGCTCTAAAAATTATTTATCAAATATTTTTTGCAGCACTCGAATTGTAATGAAATTTAAAATAATATTCTTTAACGCTTAATTTCATTATTCTCTGAAAAACTGGAGAAAAACCTGTCTTAATCCATTGTAAATTTTATGACGAATAGACATTTTGACCAACATCACTCCTTTTTTGGAGCGCAGATCGAACTCATTCAAGCGAATGACACTCAACCGAGAGTCTCCATTGACACTCACACCGAGGAATACTCAACGTTTTCGGAAGTGGGATACTTCGTTCCCCTCGCACCAGCAGAGTTGGCAACCAACTTATCCGCAGATTCGTCGGTCAAACCAGTCCACACTCGTTTAGAATTTTCACAGAACCAGCTCGATTTCTTAAAAGCACAGCCTGTCCACAATAGCATCTCGATCAATCCGTCCGAGCAACCTGTACCATTTGAACAACCATACTCGACAGTCACATCGCTCAAATCGAACAATCGGACCAAATCAAACAGTCCTGATTTGATAATGTTTTACCAAAACGTAGGGGGGATTAATAGCTCTCTTATCGACTATAAACTTGCTTGCTCTGATTGTGTTTACGATCTATATATATTCACTGAAACATGGCTCAATGACCAAACATTATCGAAACAGATTTTTGGTAATGTGTATACAGTTTTCCGACAGGATAGAAACTCACACAACAGCGTTAAAAAAACTGGAGGTGGAGTCCTAGTCGCCTGCCGGTCAGAATTCAAATCACGCCAGCTATTTATACCGAACTGCAACTGTGTTGAGCAAATTTGGGTTGCTATCAGTTTCAAGAATTACACACTTTACCTCTGCGTGCTGTACTTGCCGCCTGATCGTGTCAATGATTCTGTTCTAATCGATCAACACTTAAAGTCTCTCTCGTTTATAACGGCACAAGTATCCTTGAACGATAGGATTATTGTGATCGGTGATTTCAACATTCCTCGTATCAAGTGGACCCGCTGTTCCTCTAGATATTTGTACCCTGATTCTACAAGCTCGTCGTTATCTTCTAGAGCTTTAAACACAGCCGGTTTAGTCCAATTAAATGACGTTTATAATAGCAATGGACGCCTGCTGGATCTTTGCTTCGTCAGTCAAGAACTTTCTGCCTCGATTACACTAACGGAAGCTCCAGCAACACTTGTTAAAATTTGTAAGCATCACCCACCGCTTCGAATATATATCCGTGACCAACCACCTATCAGATTCAAGAACATCGCTGAATCAACATACTACAACTTTAAAAAAGGAGACTACACTGCTATGAGTAATTTTTTCTCATCTTTAGATTGGAACTCTATATTATCCAATGAATGCAACTCAGCTGCAGTAACTTGGACTCATGTTGTGTTATACGCCATGGATCAGTTCGTACCAAAAAAGACACCTCGTAAAGCAATCCACCCACCATGGTCTAATTCCACCTTGAAAAAATATAAAAGTGCTAAGCGATCTGCCTTGAAGAAGTTGTCCAAATATCCTTCGCTACATCTCAGATTGCACTATTCGCGTTTAAACTACCGTTATAAACGTCTAAATAAGACTCTCTACCATAACTACCAACAGCGGATCCAGAGAAGTCTTAGAACGAACCCGAAAAGCTTCTGGAGTTACGTCAACGAACAACGTAAAGAAACGGGCTTTCCAACTCAAATGTCACTTGATGGAGTTCAAGCATCAACATCTCCTGAAATCTGTGATCTGTTTCGTAAGCATTTTAGCAGTGTTTTTTCGGACGAAATTTTAACTGATTATCAAATTCATGAAGCGACCGGTAACGTTCCTCTGCGTACTCCCTTCGGCTCTCATCCAATTATTACGACCACTGAAGTTAGCAAAGCGTGCTCGAAGCTTAAGTCATCATTCAGTGCTGGTCCTGATGGAATCCCATCTATATTACTAAGAGATGTTCAAATGGTATTTCGATTCCACTATCGATACTGTTTAATAATTCTTTGAAAGCAGGACATTTTCCGGCCATATGGAAAAAATCATACATTTTTCCCGTCTTTAAGAAAGGCAGTAAAAACGAGATATCAAATTATCGTGGAATAGCGGCGTTATGCGCAGTATCCAAATTATTCGAACTAATCGTCTTGGACTTCATCACACATAATTGCTCAAACTATATATCTGAAAGTCAATACGGTTTTATGCCGAAACGATCTACTACTACAAATCTCGTATCTTACACATCATTTATCATAAAATCCCTGCAAGCGCGACTGCAAGTAGATGCTATATATACCGATTTCTCTGCTGCTTTCGACAAGATCAATCACCGGATCACAATTTCGAAATTGAGTAGACTTGGATTCAACGGACCTTTTCTTAATTGGCTGTGCTCATATTTAACCGATCGCGACATGTCAGTGAAAATAGGAGATTGCACTACGTCTCCATTTACGGTCAGTTCCGGAGCTCCTCAAGGCAGTCATCTTGGACCGTTCATATTCCTACTCTACCTAAACGATTTAAACATTTTGCTAAAATGCATGAAGTTATCGTATGCTGATGATTTAAAACTCTTTCACCTTATCAAAACCATCGAAGACGCCAGATTCTTGCAGTCACAACTGGACATTTTTACAAATTGGTGTAGAGTAAACCGAATGACCGTTAATGCTTCAAAATGTTCTGTTATTTCATTAACTCGCAAACATTCTATGATTGAATTCGACTACACGATCTTACAAACTGTTCTTAGACGAGAATCGTGTATTAAAGACTTGGGAGTTATCTTGGATTCGAAAATGAATTACAAACAGCACATTGAATATACCATCAATAAAGCCTCGAAACTGTTAGGGTTCGTCTTCCGTGTGACGAAAGACTTCAAAAACATATATTGCCTCAAAGCATTATATTGTTCTTTGGTCCGTTCTACACTAGAATATGCAGCTGTGGTTTGGTCACCCTACTATCAAAACGACATTCAACGCATAGAAAATATTCAACATAAATTTATTCGTTTTGCGCTTCGCCAACTACCATGGAGAGACCCCCTAAATCTTCCGAGTTACCAAGATCGCTGCAAGCTCATAGATCTCGATCTATTGTCCGTTCGCAGAAATGTTTTTCTCAAAATTTTTCAATTGGTCCAAGTTCCGATGAATTTTGTGGGCTCATTATTTGGCTCAAAATTAACACTATTGGTTCTAGTTATGTCTTTGATATTACCTACTCGCTTTTTTCAAAAAAAAAAAAATCACCGATTCTAATTTCAAACAAAAAATAGTACTTCAAAACATACTGTCCTCAGTCGATAAGAATTTTATTTTTCTTACGAACAATTCCTTGTTTTGTCATTACTAGAACTACTGTATGAAGAACTCTGAAACTTGACAGACGGAAACAATACATTATGAAACTGACTTATTAAAATTTTCAGGCTTTTCACTCATGCCGTTCAAAAGTTATCGACGATTTTTAGTGCTTCATTTTTATCGAATACACCCTATTACACGCTCTTGCATTTCATGCTACAAATCTCACACCGCGTTTAAATCGAACGGTTTCAGAAAGTCGGTTTCAGTTTCATCCCATCCTTCTTATTTTCAATTTCGGGTTTATATTTTTCTTAACTTTTGTGATCGATTCCCACTTCAACTTCTGGAGTACCAAATTCATACACGATTTGCATAAACTATATTTGCATAATTGATATAATTCAAGGTAGTCATACGTCACATAACGTTGATGTGTACCTTCGATTACGTTGGTGTACAACACGCAATATTAATGAAGGACGTTTTTTAGTGAACCATTTGTCAATTTTGAAATTTTTTTTCTATATCTAAATATTTAGAATAAATCATCAATTTGTAATCGGTTTCTGTAGGTTGTACTACTAGAGGTTGTAATACACGTTTAAGAGAGAAGCATCTCCCCACATAACATCAGCATTCACAATTCAAACAAACGGTCAATAATCGTCGTCAAATATTTTTTGCCGCGAGTTCGTTTCGGACATATCAAGTGTGCGAAACCAAATGGTTTGCTAAAATTACATCAAATATACGCTATATATCCCACTTCATCTCAGATCCTGCTGTTTGATGTTTCAATTAGCTCTAGTATACTTCACGATGTTTTTTCTGCAAACAACAAACAACATGTTCCCGTAAAGTGAATGGAGCCGATATCGAAACGAAGGCCTGGGTCTACAGAAAAAGGATCAGATTTCGGATCAGGTTTTCCAATAAACGTATCTATTCCGTGAGAGCTACTTGAACGGGCTTTTCCGAACGCTGTTTTCATATAAAGATAGGAAGCAAAATCGAATTGCAAAATTTAATTTTAATAAATTTTCTCATTATGTTTTCCTAATCCGGAATCGAAACATACGCGACAACAAGAGAAGGATCCCTGTATTATCCCAACGTGAAACGTGTAGTTCAGAAAAAAGACTGATATATTTTCGGATGATGTCTTCCCTGTTATACTCTATGACCGTCGTACATGCATTGAATACTGATTGAGCAGAGTATAGCAGAGTATAGAACACTGATGTAGAACAAGGATGCCGGTTTCACTGATGCTTCGATATTAGATAATGCAATCGGTTATATTAGAGAACGTAGAGCAGAAAGCATACTCTTTCGTTTTGCACCGGTTTGTCACAGATGCCAGAAAATATGGGACAAAACGCTGGCTGTGAGAACAAGTTTAATGTTTGAATGGAAATCGAATGCAATTCATCTAACATACTTTTTCAAATATCTTTTTTCGAGGACACGTCACTAAAATGCTTTCTTATTATGAATAGTAAAAAAAATCGTGTGACGGAGGAATTTAGTTTCAAATAATATTTTATCATTTAAGTTAGAAAACTCGAACCATTTAGTTTCAGATAATATTTTATCATTTAAGTTAGAAAACTCGAACCAACTCTGTGTTCTTCCAAAACGGAATTTAGCATTCTGTATTTGAAAAGACTTCACTACAGTACAGTACACTAGAAAGGTGTGGGGAAAATGTTCCTTCTATATTCCAGGCTTAGCAGATCGATAGTGAGGAAATGTTTATTATAAATATGCATGATACTTTAAGCACGTTTCTCTCACAGCAAACAAAACAACCGAAATTTTTAAACTGCTGCCATGATATCTCGAAATTTATTTGATTGCTTCAGCTTAATTTCAAACTGCATCTTTAGCGCACACAACTTTGAGTTATACTGAGTGAATTTAAATTGCATCGGTAATTTTTTTAGTATCTTTATAACGGATGTTTTACTATACTCTGTTTTGACAGTGTAAAGCGACGTCTATACTCAGTATTGATTGGCAAACCATCATGAATAGTTAAACTCCAGAACAACGCTTTCAAATCGTGGAATTTTTTTTTCAAAATCAGTGTTCAATTAAAATTTGATATCGCGAAATTCTCTTCAATGATGAGGCGCATATTGCCATATTTGGAGCACAGATTATCCACACGCCGTTCAAAAATTACCGATGCGAAAAATGTACCGTTTGGTGCGATCTATGGGCTAATGGAATCATCGATCCTTATTTCTTTAAAAATGAGGAAGGACAACGCGTTGAACTTATTTAACTTATTGACTTTTAGAATGAACATTTCAACGACAACATTATTTCGAGAAATGCACCGGTGAATTGGTCTCCGCGTTGCCAAGAAATTACCTATCAAATAAAATTAATTTACTTATTTCATAATTAAGCATTTGTTTCATTTAAACGTCAAATCAGCATGCTTTTAAAAAACACCCTTATTCCCATAGCAGTATGGAGGAATACTGATTTTTTTCTTAAACTTACAAAGAAACTTGTTATTTTGATTCTTTCTTTATTTAAGTTCAGTGAAAAAATCTCAAATTTCGAGAATGAAATGGGGTATGGTTTTCTTGATTTCATATAATCAGAATATTCAAAATCATGACAGCTGTGGAGCACCAACAGGCAAAGCATAGTTTCAAAATTATATTCCTTTCGTGAAATTTGACCATTCTGATTCAACCGGCATCGCAATTGATTCTTACTAAATCATTCATGGAAGAATCCTTCCAGGTTGGAGATCCAACATACGACAACTGGCTTGTAAGACCAGCGCTGTGCAGCGCATTTTTTTTCATACCGGTTACTGTTTACCAGTTTACCTTCGAAAATGATCTTCAATGTCTTTAAACATTTTCGAAGGATTTATTAAATGTATTCAAAAAGCTACGAAATTTGAAATCAGTTTCAACTGTTTTTTCAAAAAATAATCCCAAGTTACCATTAGAAAACGGCCTTCCCACTAGACGAACTCCTTCATCTCGCGTTAGTTATGGAGCGTTGCATACGCGCTCAATAGAAATTAATGTTTCTTGAACCCGATATCGAGAATGTGTAAGTCCCTAACGATTATTTGTTTGATTATATTATATATTATATATATATATATATATATATATATATATATATATATATATATATATATATATATATATATATATATATATATATATATATATATATATATATGTGTTTGTGTATATTTTTCGTATACTTGTAGATAGACAAGACAAGCTATTAAGATAATATAAACATAATAATTGCCCCGATACTACAATCGAATGTAATTTATAGATACCGTACTATATGCGGACCATATAGTTTAATACTTAGTGCATTTTGTTATGAAAAAGAAAACATGCACACCTCTCTCCTTTTAGATTCTGGACCAACATACTTGATTTTTTTAATCTTATCTCCTCTTATTCGTTATTCAACATTGGATATGAATGAAAGATTCGATACTTAATTCGTACATGGAGAGGTATATTCCGAGATAGAAATAAATTAGCAACATAGTATCATTGGTTTTCACCGTACATCAAACTCATTTTTCCAGATCACATTCTAAAATGGCCCCAGAAATCCTTCATGATTGAATCTTGAACATATCCGCAGCAGATTCAATAGACCAACGTCTTTTCTCTATACTAGCAGAGCTGAAATCATTCAGCTTAGCATGGTTGTTGGATAAATACGTGGGTGTTTCAGTTGTAGAGAACTAATTGATTGCTTCTTGTGAGGAGCTCCAATTTCGTTCTTGTGATGCTGATGCGGTTTTGTGGTATCATTTTAAACTAAGTCAATGCCTGGGTAAAATGAATTAAAAAATAAATTAAGTTTTACGCTATCAGAAACTAATCGAAATCGTGCCTAACAAGTGGAAAAGGGTGTTTCAACATAAACAAGGGGATTGTTTTGAAGTTTGCAGAACATTGTTTACTGGATCAAAAAACAAAGATCTATTCATACGAACTCCTGTCGTCATATCATTCAACCGGTGTGCTTAGGGTTTATTTGTTTTTTCTCCACTGAAACTGTTTTGCTTTTGAGTTGATAGGGAAACTGGGTTTCTCGAAGCGATTTTCCTATAGATGGTGAAGGCTATCGGATAAACTATTTGCCCAGTTCTGGTATGCTTCGCTTTCAAACCACATATCTTTAGGTTGGATGGATAAGAAAATCTGTTCATCCTGTATAAATACATGTACGAATGATGTTAGGATTGTCTGGATCCTTTTTACAACAGAACAACATCATTCGGCATATTTACAGGCACATTTTCTTGTGTAGAATGTGGAAACAAGCTCTGAAATAAAAACAAATATCAGAAATCCCTAAAATGGAATTAAATTCCTAGTTTGTCTGGTACAATCAACATAATGGGGTTATCTCAACTAACGTCTTCTATGGCTTGTGGCAATCAGCTAGACGAAGTTATTTTCATACGTACGTGCAATTTGCGAACAAAGTTTTCGTGAATGGTAGCATTGTGCCGCCGGTTTACGATTGCTCTACTATTTAAACATTGAATGTGACGTAATAGCTACAGCGCAGTTAGGTTCATATCAACATATAATTTCCAATTCAAAAGTTGATTTATTATTATTACACTGCAACTGTTTTTGTAACAAAATAGTTACAACTACTCCAAGTTGCTGAATCAACTGGACAGAAAACCTAGTTAACATGGTTAGTGTTGGGAAAAAATCAAAATTTCGAAAATCTCGACTGAAATTTTCCAGAAGTTATTTTCAGACAAAAAAATCATCGAACAGAAAACTCACTGCAGGAAAGTTCAGTACTGATTTTTTGCAAATGCGATTCTCACTCACACTAAATTCACCAGCGAACTTTCTGCTCGATGATATTTAAGAAAAAAGTCCGTACATTGAATATATCTGATATGATTCTCGAACAGAACATATTTGGGAAATGAATTTTTATAGTCATTATATCTCAACCCTTTGCAGAATACATGATGAATAAATTCGCCAATGAACAAAAACCGAACCTTTCTGAAAATGTTCAGTGCGCGTAGTGGTTGATAAGTGAATGTACTCGAAATTTACTTAGCGATACCGTGTGGTGAAGTAATATCATCATTAGAAGCAGCAATCTAAATAATAACATTATTAAAAAACAATCACAAAGCATCTTATAAAGCTGATTTAAAAATATTATATAATTAAGCTTGAATATCATACGCACAAGTAACAAGAGCGCAGGCTATCAGTACACCATTTCAAACGCTTCACCTGCTGTGTGTTCGAGACATGGTGACAATGCTGCGCTATTGTTACTTTTATGAATAAAATTCATGCTATATATAGTTTCATTGAACTTAATCTAAATAATGCAGTATCAATCAGTTGGAATTAAAACAGCATTACGTTGCTATAATCACTATTTGGAATGTGAGAAAAAATTGTTGTTCATATTGACCACCCTCAGGATACATGTGAATAGCAAATAAAGATCAATATAATAACAAATTTTACCATTATATTTTCTCGTGATGTTTCTGTGCTGTCATAGCGATACTTGATATTCATCGCGAAAACCTGTTTTTGTCCGCAGATGGTATTACCTTGCTATTTCATTAGGATGAATCTTTCGTGTTGCGAACATCGTACATTGTGTGATTGTTTGCACACTTGTGCGATAAATGCGAAATTTTTTTCGCAGACGAATCCTTTTGCCTGTGCTTTGGTTGTCACTTCAACACCTTTAATTACAGCTTCTAAGTCTCACTATGAAGCTTTATCAACTTTGCGATTTTTCAATCTGATTTTCTAAAATCAAATTTTTAGTTGATGAAATGAAATGAGCCGTGACAAAATTTTCTGCACTGAAAGAGAAAATAGTTTGGGGAACTGCTAATAAAACATTCCAGATCCGTATGTCGCAAAGGTCGTGAAAAAATATTTGGAAATGCTAAAGTGAGACATTTTGCCGCACCCGCCTGACTCTCCTGACATTGCTCCTTCTGATTACTGGTTGTTCCGACGGATGCAGCCCGATCTGACAGGTCACTTCTTTCGCAGATACTTCTCTCGCAGAAACCGAAAATTGCCTTCAAACTTGAATCACCTCAAAAGACGAGACATTTTTTTTCGAGATGGAATTCGAAAATTGCCTGAGAGTTGGGAAAAAAGTAGTAAATAACGATGGACGATACGTTGATTTGCCTTTAAATTATTTTTAATTAGAAACAATTGCATTTTTGACCCCAAAAAATGGACCTAATTAACTTGTACTCCCTTTGTATAATAAATTTCCCGAAGACATATGATAAATAATCGAGTAGATCAGAAACTAAAGCGCTAGCTCGAAACCCAATTTGAGTTGATTGACGAACCAGATGAGGACAATACTAAAAAAAATTAATTCGCCTAGTGTTTTAATAATGCCTTTTTCATTATCACATGAAAGTAAAAACCGATGTAATTTCCATTATGGAGTCTTATATCTGGTATATCTCTACAAGCTGACATTAGATCGATTAATTTACTGTCATCGTAATTGACATACTAGCTTGATCAAAAAGTTCCCGGAATCACCGCAGAAGAGTTGGACATTGCTTTTGGATCCGTACAAGACATTTTGGTTAATGATTTGGGCCTCAGATGTATCGCTGCAAAGCTGATTCCGAAAGAACTGAATTTCATGTCATCGTTATCTGTGAGCATTCGGCTAAAACGAAACGAATACTATTCAGCAACCACCGAATTCACCTGGTTTGGTTCTCTGTGACGTTTTCTTATTCGCTCGACTCATGAAACCGCTCCGTGGAACGTGTTTCAGCATCCGAGATGAGATTATGGAAAAATCGCAGATGGCTCTGATGGCCATATCGAGAACTGAATATAAAAAATGGTTCGAGGATTGGATCTGGCGCTGGTATAAGTGTGATGCATGGCTTAAGTGGGGAGTACTTTGAAGAGGCAATATCGATTATGATGAATAATCTTGTATTTTTAATTTTCTGATTAAATTACGGGAACTTTTTGATCAAGTTAGTAGGCTTAGTTGTTGTTAATCTGACACTTTTATTTTCCACCTAATATCAGAATGAAATAGATGGAACTTTTTTGGCAGTTTCACTTCCATTAAGAATGCTATACTAAAGATGATTTCATATGTTTCCACAAATTTCCTGACAAAGTATTAGCAAATGGAATAAGATCTTATTAACATTAAACTTTTCAAATGACTGCTCTACCGAACGATTTCATTTGTCACGACAAATAAATCTATCCTTGCTTTGCAAGTGTTTATTCTCATAAATAAATAAATTCAGCTATCAAGATTGCGTAAGATTTTTCAAAACAATACGTTTTTTTATTCTACCTATTAAGTACTTCAACTTAGTGTAAAACTTAAGTAATGAAAATGTTTGACTGTTCTTCGTATGCAGTAGCGTTACAGTAACGAATTGGTATCGAATCCCACTTGTCTGGTTTGGTAGACAGAAATACAACACGACAAGCGGGAAACACCAGCATATAAACTTCTTTTATACAGATATCGAACGCTGCGACTGTGACGCAAAGTGGGATGCGTTAAATCATATAAATGTTGATAGGAAATGAATGAAAACGACAGGAAATAAGGATGAGAGATTTTCACTTTTCCTCTTTTTTGCTTTTTCTGACTGGCTGCCTTCCAAGTACAACGTGGACCATAAAAAGGTTATTTGCCATGCACATGAATATGGGTAATGTACCTTTCTCCGCTTGTATTCTTTATTGTAGGCAATATGTCAACTAAATGATTTGTTGCTGTTCCATGACACGATTATATATGAATGTATTGTGGTATTTGTTATAATTCAGATTGGATTAAAAATATGCAAAGTGTTGGTGCTACATTCCGTTGTGGAACTTGACCTTCTAATTTGAACATACTTCGCATCTGATTCTCAATAGAATGACAATCGCATGACTATTGCTACGATCCTTCTGGCACTACATGATCTTGTTAACCGTGGATTTGACAGTTAAAAGAAAAATGTAATCACGTAATAGTTAACTTAGATACAATTGGAATAAAACGTGTTTTGTGATACTATAGATTTTTCCATATATACCTATATACCGCTGTCCGTTTGTAGTTTCGGTGGTTCCGCGTTGGTAATTCCGAGTATATCTTTACGGTCCTTTTACACCGGATAAAATAGTAAACCGCGATGGGTAAGCTGGTATCCCAACGAATTGCATCGCTAATGCAGTTGAAATGGGAATGCTCGGAAGCAGACAAAATTCATGACCGGCTTGGCCAGTTAAAGGAACTTTCGGTAAACGGTAAAGTAATCTAATGTCGTTTTCGCTTGATGCCAGTTTCCATTCTAATTGCTGTCAAACCGTTTGTTTGAAGTCAGAAGTCGAACCCAGTTTCAACGTTGTTGAACTGAAAATCGAGTCAGTTTCGAACCTGGTTTTAAAATCAGTTTTACTCAAACCCCCGTTGCTAAGTGCGAAATCAACATAGTTTATTGAAAAGTGTTTGTTTGACGACTACCCTGGATTAGTATCAGTTTTCTCAAGCAAAAACGACATAAGAAGACGTATTTCGTCAACTAAACACGCTTTGAAATGAGTTCAACACTCGCGATCCGTGGTTTATCTACCTGCTATTGGGCAAAATGGATAAAGAAACACGTTCGCCGAGGGCGCAACGAATTATTTACATGGAGAATCCGACGTTCGAGAAGTTTTTGAATTTGAATTTAAGAAGTTGGACATTCTAAACGAGAATTAATGCTAAAAGTAAAGTTATCCGTGTACAAAGAAGTGACGGATCCTTACAGCATGCACGTGCCTTACTCGATTCTGATTCAAATGCGGATGTGTTTGGCAGATCCAAACTTCAATCAACCTGGTCCCATCGACATTATCCTAGGTTTGGATGCCTTTCTTGCTCTTCTGGTAGCGTGGCAAGTCAACGACTTAGGAACTCCTGTGGCCCAAAACTGAGAGCGGAAGTATAACTATCAATTTAAGGGTCGTTTTGACGCTTCGCGCGCGTCATCAATGGTGTATCCCTCAACGATCGAGTAATGGCAGGGTCAAATGTTAATCTAGATCTCTTCACGGTTTTTCTCCGATTTTGGTCGAGAGCGGGTTGCATTCGCAGTAGATGTGGAGAAAATGTATCAAATTACACGTTTATTGTCCGCGTGTTGGCGTACGTAAATCGCTTTATTCAGGCGCTTCAAGGAGCGATCTTAGAATCATTGTTGACACCAAGTGAATTCTATCAAGCCAAGATAAAGCTAGCTTAAGCAGCTCAATACGTATCATTTAAATGGGAACTATGATTGATTCGGAACTGTCAGAAAGTGTCATTTAAACCATTGGCTGGTTTGCATCCTTTTCTGGATGGAACTGGCTGGAAGGCAGTCGTCTGCAACAGGCACCTTACTCCTATGATATTGAGCACCCTATTATGCTTCCACGTGATAGTCGTGTAACGGAATCGTTATTGCGAGATCTTCATCTCCGAGACATGTATTCAGGAACAAATTTACTAACATCTACAGTGAATCAACAACATTGGATAGTCGGCCACGACACAATTGTTCTTAGAATTGTTAAGCGTTGTGTTCGCTGTATAAGATTGAAGGGAAAACAGTGAATCAATTGATGGGAAGTTTACCAGTACCTCGTGTGGTTATTTGGCGGTATTCGTGAGTTTATCAAAGAGAAGCAGCTAGTGATTTGTCTACAAGTGTGTTCATTGCAGCACTAAGGCTACGTAGAAATCCAAATGAGATTTGGTCAGACAATAGCACAGGAGCTGTCTGCTACACTTTCATCTGGAAGGTTTTTGTCAAATGGATGGCATCAAATGCATTTTCAACTCTCCATCATCGCCACATCGTAGAGGAATTGGGGAGACTGTGGTCAAAAGCGCCAAGAAACATCTGGTGGCAGCTCTTGGAACATCAGCGACGACCTACGAAGAGTTAACAACGATTTGTTTTGTTCGACATTTTATATTCAGTTTTCGGTATGGCCATCAGAGCCATCTACGATTTTTCCATAATTTCATCTCCGGTGTTAAAACTACCTAGCCATACCGAAAACAGAATATAAAAAATGTTTGGAGGATTATATCAAGCGCTGGCATAAGTGTGTTTCAGATGAAGGGAACAATATCGATATTAATGAATAATCTTTTATTTTTAATTGTCTGAATAAATTCCTGGAACTGTTTGATTAGGGTAGTATTTACTCGATTTGATAATGAGGCAACAAAACAACAGAACCATATCCATCCGGCTTAGAAAAGAACCAATGCAGCAAGGCTTATCAACCTTACCAACTGTTATATGAATGCAATGCAGAAATCGGATAAGTGAAAATTAGTTTGAAAAACCGGTTTAAGTATTATTGAAAGTAAAATCCAGATAAAAAATTAAGTGCAATAACTGGACTGTTGCTCTTGGTACCTCGGCTTTTATTAATTGAATATCATAAGTAGATGTCGTATGTCCCATTCGTAGGCAAAATAATGTTACTTTTCAAAATGTTAAACCTTTCTCTGCCTCTATTTAACAATTCACAGTTCAATCATTGTTCTTGAAACGATCAATTTAGACCACCGATTTGGAAAACGTATTAATCGATAGTCATTAGTGGTTTAATCAATATTTATTATTGTGTTATTATATTGTGTGATTCAATAGGGGAGAGTCGGCAGCCTTGGGCCATTCTTTGGTAATTCATACATAAAAATTGAACTTGAAAATTTGTTGGCTCCATGATGGGTGCCTTAGGTCAAAACTATCATAATTGAATTTATAATCAATTGATAAAACTGAACAATACTGTTGCTTGTAAAGAAAAAAAGAATTTGGTTGGTATCTGCTAATAAATTCATATTTTTATTACAAGTAGTATCGTAAATTATGATGTATAATGTCATGCAAGTAAAAAGGCGGGTAGGTAATGTCACAGACATAACTGTAGGACGTGAATACGAATAAAACTGACATGCTTCTTTAATACATCCGTACATCGATAATCGTTCGTATTAGTTGATTGTGTGATTTTTGCGACTTTTTTTGCTTCCAGAATTGTAACGGTGCATCTATTATAAAATATAACTTATTGATGACAAGCATATTCTTCCACACGAATTCCAGATTCCAGAGCTGAAAATCCGAATTAAACTCCAACATGCAGATTCTTTACTCTTTACCTGGACTCCGGAAATGAATTCCAAATCTGAATATAGGTGTCTAATTCTGAAACTGAATTTGGGAAGAAATTCTAGAATCCAGATCTAAAATTCACATCTTGAATTTTGTTGCACAGTGGTAAAGATGAATTTCCGAAACAGAATTCTGCATTCGAATTTCAAAGTACAGAACTTGTATATTACAGCTGAATCGTTTTCTCTGATAGTCAATTTCATCATTCTCTGCAAAACTGAAGAAAAAGCCTTCATTATGTCAACCTCACGGTAAAAATTTTGAACCAAAAAAATTTACATGGCCGTCGCAAAATTGAGGTTATATTTTTTTCGTTCGTGGTAATCAAATAATCAAGTATGAAAATCACTGAAATTGCTCACTTTACTTCCAATAAAAAATTCAAATATGTTCCTTCAATACCTTTCGATAAAACACGAGCTGCCCAAGGTTTGCGTCGGCCCTAGACTGCCAACTCTCCCCTATACGTATATGGAGGCAAGTACTGAATTCATTCGCAGGGTATATCACAGAACAAAACTGTAGTTTTTATAAGGTTGAAGTATAACATTCAAGCCTAAAAACATGTCAAAAGAGAAAAACAAACATTTGATCGAATGCTCAAGTTCTATTTGTGCCTTTCCGGCTAGGCATGAACTTTCTAACAAGAATGTATTTAACATCACAATTCCACCTGTCACCTGATAGCATGATAAGCGTAAACTAATTTTCTATAGTCAAGGCGGCAATGATCGATCGAAACAGAAAAAATGTCGGAGCCAAAAATGCTTTGAGCTCAACCGAATATTTCTCGTTCCAGAACGCTTGCGGATGATTGACTGAAAGTTTCCAAAGCTGATGACTCGTTGTTTATAGGTGGCCGTTTGCCTCGTCGTTATTTCCGGCGGCACGCAATGTGAATAAGTGAAGGCATAAGTAGCTAATAAATAATTTTAGCTACGAAAACGAGGAAAGAAAAATGTCATCACGCGCACCATACGGATTAGCATGTTTAAGAAAATCGTATGGAATATGGTTGCAAAGTATTCAATCGCTAAAAAAAATCATTCAACTTCCCTGTTTCCATGAAAAGAAGCGTAATCCAATTCTTCATTCGTCTTTATTCTAAAAGTAATCACGAAATCAAATTAAGTCGTAATAATGAATAAATTATGCGCATGTTACATCTATTTTCGGTCTATGTACATCATGTACATGTACTATTCGGTCTGGTACATCAATGAACCATAGGCTTCCGCAGGGAGACATTGAAATATAACAGTATAGTAATATTCTGTTCCTTTTTCGTAATGTGTATTAAATGTAAAGACTGAATGCTTTCAAATCACAGCGCTCGGAATGACAACCTCAAATTGTTCATCGAATATTTCGACTTCTGTAGCTTTCATAATAAATCTGACGTGCCAAAGTCTAGATAATTTTGACTAGCTGTAGTTATCATAAATAATATATGCTTTTGTTTAAATCTGTGCAACCGTAAAAACCATCAAAACTTATAAGTAACCGACAACTCTCAGGCTTTAAGTGCAACTAGAAAACGAAAGGTTATATACAATAAGTGCTCTGGCCTCTTATATGACAATTGTTTCGTCTCTTTTGAAATCCTTCTTTTTAAAGATTTTGAAATCCATCTCTAACAAATTATCTGTATAGTGTATAAATTATTCTATGAAGAATATTAGTTTCAAATATGATTGATTGAATACTGTATGTATCAATTCATTCACCACCGAAAAAGCTAAGTGCACATGTTTTACTCTCGATTCCTCTCTCACACTCGCAAACACGTTCACAACAAAGAAAACGCTAAACTAACTATCATTAACCTGAACTCAAATTGAGTTTAAATACAAAAATAATCCTTATTAGGGGAAGATGCGGTAAAACGCACGCGCGATACAAAACACTTCTCTTGCTTTTCAGACAGACATAATTTGATAAACCACTTCTATCGTTAGTTTAGTGAGCAAAAAATTAAAGTTTTTACATTTTAAGCTCTTTTTTTTTAAGGTGAAATGCATTTACGCACAGTGGGGAGAGTGTGGGACTCTCCACAGGACTACCACTGTATAATTGGAACTACCCACCAAAACACCTTGAATCTTCAACCCTCCATCCCCGGAACTACCTTTAGGTATTACTTCAGGGTGGAAGACTATCGGTGCTCAAAGCACCCTTCCCGGACTTATGCATCGTCGTGGACGTCTGTGTCGTTCTCTCTTACTTTTGGGCCATTTATCTCTCGATTTTGGGCCACTCGTTTCGCTACAGGGTATCGACCAGGAGGATGTCGAGGTCGGTCCGGCGATTCCGGTTGGAGCTTAGCTTCCGGTTCGCTGGCGCCTCGACGACCCAGGGCTGGTTTACATCACGAACTACTCGGCTAATCCCCGACGATGGATCTAGCCTACACCGACGGAAAAGTTCCCCGACAATGGAAGTTTCCCCGGGATCGACGCTCCCGAAATCCGTGAACGGTTCGAACGGCAGGATGCCTGGGTCGGTCCAGTGATTCGATTGGAGGATGTCTTCCGTTTCACTGGCGCCCCGACGATCCATACCGGAGTTACGTCGCCATATACTCATCTAACCCCCGTCGAAGGATCTAGACTACGCCGACAGAGAGCTCCCCGACGAAAGAGTTTCTCCCGACACCGTATCTCGTGTTTTGCAACACGGGACACTCGAATGAAAGCCGATGTCGATTCTGTGATTCCGGTTGGAGCGTGGCGTTCAGTTCACTGGCGCCCCGACGACTCTACTTTGATGCTGTGGCTTCTAGCCTACACCAGCGAAGAATTCCCCGTCGCTTCCGATATCCGTGAACGGATCGATCGGCAGGATGCCTGGGTGATTCGGTTGGATGATGGCTTCCAGTTAACTGGCACCTCGACGATCCATACCGGAGCTACGTCGCAATCTACTTGTTTAATCCCTGGCGGAGGATTTAGACTACACCGACGGAGAGTTCCCCGACAACGGAAAAACTCCCGAACCGACGCTTGTTCGCTGACCCCTCTTTAGCAGCCGGCAGTCGCGGCTGCCTGTTGTTATGCGCTCCAATTCTCAAGCTCTGGAGGGATCGACTTGATAAGCAAAAATAAAGATCTCAAGGATTGATTTGCAACCCCCCAAAAAACGTTGCCCAGCCGTTCGATTTAGCCATCTTCAAGAAAAATAAGCGCTCAAAAATGTTACATACATAGTTCCTGAATTCCTGAATTTCATCTCGATCCAACTCCTGATTATGGAACTACGGAAAGATATAAGTAAAAATTTCAGTTTCAAGAGTATGTTTGCCTTTTTTTTATATAGAAAGGTTATGAAATTACTGTAAAAGCCGAATTTTGAACCGAGTGTCATACTATATACCATTTGAACCAGTACATTTTTGTTCAGTCACTTTCCTCGGAAATGGTTTAACCGATTTTCACAAACATAGGCTTGAATGACCAAAAATTTTCTTTATCAAGAGTGTTTTTCAAGAAAAAATCATGTAACGAGCAGCAATTATGAAAAATTATCTAACTCGGAAATTTTGCTAGCAGATGACTAAACCATTTCACTTCAGTTATACCGGTTGCAAAAGTACCGAAAATTTGGCATAAAATTTAAGATTTCAAACTGTCATATAGAACGACGATAAAACAAATACTATATAGACTATATCGGTCTCCGGATCCAGAAGTCCCAGCAATAGTGGAGCTTACTTCGATTTCTCAGATATAGCTTAACAAATCTTAGAACTGTTTCAATTCGAAGGTTATGCAAGTTGATGTCTAAACAACCTTTTTTGTTTTCTTCCAAGAAGCAAAAAACAGTATTTTTAAGAATGCCATAGTATTATATATGAGAATATGAGTGATTTGAGAAAGCGATCATTACCCCATTAGATGGATTCAAACAGGTTTTGGTTTTGTGTCTTTAGCTTATTTTACCTCGTTTCTCCAAAACCAAAATATGAGACTATAAAACTGTTCGTATCGAAAATCGAGAGCACATTTTCGTTATTTATGCATATCCACACATACACAGACAATTGCTGATGACAATGAACTGAATCGAATAGAAAAATGATTGCAAAGTCGTTTTTCACAGTAATTGTATATTCTGTCTGTATGAGAAAGGCAAATATATAAAAAAGAGATAAGTTCTTAAAAGAATAAATTCTAAAAAATATTATCCTCAGTTTCCGCATTATTGGTTAATAATCTTCTTGAAATTCTATTATTTTACTGTAATTGGTAACTTGACTTAACTAATGACTGTATTCAGGATGGAGAGGGTCATATTTTAGAAGGTCCATATATAAATATTATACAGATTACGGCAACTAGAATATCTTGAAATTAAATAGCCTTCCTCAATCTTCATAAAATCTAGAATATTTTCAGGCCCTTATATTTGTTCAAGTATATTCACCTGCATTATATAACATACAATGCTGTTTTGAAGGTTTTTACAGGCTTCAAAAAAAAAACAATTAAAAACTTCAGTCCAAACTTTACCAGAATCGAGCTACGTTAAGACCCATCACTAAGTGTACTAAGTACTAAGTTGAATGTTGTTGCAATAATAATAATAATAATAGAATAATTACATAGAAAGATAGAGCAGATGTTGCTAATCGCAATTAGATCAAATCCCGACATTTTACTCCTCGTAATATAGTTCGTTTTCAATTATTTCTCCATGAAGATTATTTACTGATCAGTTATCGAGATATAATGTTCTCCCGTTCCAAAAGTAAATGGTTGAGTACGAAAATATTAGCAATTTCATGACAGGCGTGAAAAACGAAGGAATGGAAAGATTATTTTGATTAATGATACCATCTCTTCAAAGACTGAATCTTCTCTTCAAAGACCGGATTACGGTAATTGAGTGCGGTTTCAACGTGAGCAATTTTCACTCTGGTACAGTAGGAAGAAGAGATTATTAAAATGAGCTATGGAAAATTAGCACGTATTGAATAATCGACTACGATGGCCAAAAAACATCTCTAAGATGTGTGTGAATAAAAAAAGAATATTCGTTTAATGATGCAAGTCCAAGCACGCGGAAAAAGTTTATTTTCAAACGTCAAGGTAGTTCTAGGTTCTTCATGTCATTCAAAGAAAGTATATTATTTATTTCTCTCGCAGTGTCCTTCTTCTTCACATTGAACGATCATCCGGTGTGGTCTATTTCTGGTATTCATTCATGGCAAACTTAACGGTCGTTTTTCTGCCCAGAAAACTTTCCCACTTTTGCGAGCCAGCTCCTCTGAAGCATGTGGTTGGTTAATTTAATTCCGTACTTATTTTCCCTCCAAGCAAAACGTGTTACGCTTTTGCAGTTACTATTTTTCGATTACCGATATAGTCGCAAAAGACTGTTCTCTACTCGTGCCAAAACTTTTCCTTAATGAGAAAACTTGTTTTTTTCTTTATTTTTTCAAGTACAATGCTTCACGACTGTTGGCTATCTAATGGCTTTATCTCCCCCATTACAATAAAGACAACATAGTATCCCCTATGGTGTTTCGGCTTACGTTCAACTTCGATCTGAATAACTATAATTTTGACAAATTTGCTATTCATTCGTCATTGCTTTTCACCAGTACTCCTGTTGTTTCCTTGCTAAACATCAGATTCACAAGTCGATTTCGCTACTACCGCTATAATTCGATCTAAATTTCAACCTTGGAAAAAAGTTCTGTTTTGCAATTTGTACATAATATAAACACCTACTACGACTTATCCTCAACATAGATTTTGGTTGACTAGTGACATTACGGCGTGGTTTTTCGTGGTTACCACCATCTGTCACCTTCAATCTTCATCTGACAGGAGTGTTTGATTGAATTTTGCTCACGTAATTGATTACCATAGCTGTCAAGCATAGAAGCGTGGTATCGTCTATGCAATATTTTGCTATCTCGGCTCAACGCCTTGGTCTCAGGAGGAAAGAACAAAAAGCAAATTTATCACACGGTGATGTGGCAAATTTAATTACTTTCTTGGAAACCGCTCGGTACTTCATGCGATGAATATTTAACTACCAAAGCAGACTGTGCATATTTTTCAGCTTAATTGCATTTAGTCTAAAGTTTAGTAAAAATCAAATCAATGATAACGTTGTTAGGGCAAAGCTTGCAATCTACAATAATGAATAAATATTCGATTCACTTTCAATTACAAGTTTAATTTGTTTAGAAGAGAGTCTAATGTATAAGCCATCTCTGACCACATCTTCTTGAAGGTGTAGTACCTCAATTAAAGGTGTTGTGCTTTATACCGTTCAAATAATTCTACAATAAAATAGCAATGCGAGAGATCAGCACAATCTAACACAAAAACTGCCCTAAGGTAGACAAAATGAATTTGCTTTATTCAATACGATAGACTAGCAGAACGATTTCCTGGTACACTTCACTTTATTTATTGTACCACGATGCAGTGGCACTGAAATTCCTGGGACCTAGTAATTGCTAGTCATTTGCATTGATTATTTTTACAAACTGTAAATAGAAAAAAGCGCACATTTGCAATCGAACGATTGAAATTACAATTTTTTTCCAATCCCAAGCTGCCGAGGGTAAGGTGATAGAATGTGCAAAAAAATGATGAAACAGTGTACTCGATTTTCTCGGACACCGCTCAACCGATTTCATTCAAATTAGATTCAAATTTAAGGCCCTATAGTTCCATAGAATACGTAGGTTTTGGGAATACCGGATCATCGTTCCTGATTCTGGAAGTACCGGGTAAGTGGTTGTGTGCTCCAAACCGGAAATCCAAATTCTCAGAAATGGACAGACGGATCTTCGCAAATTCATTTTTAAATGAACAGTATTATGTTTTCATATGATGATGAATGAATTTATCCAGATCTGGTTTCTGGTTCCGGAAATACAGGGTAGTGTTTATAAAATTGCAACCTGTCTTATAGAGCGATAGTGCAAAAATCGTAAGAATTTGGGTCAAAATGGCTTCAATTTATAGGTTATGCTAATTGCTGGCCAAACGAACCGATTTACCGTTATACCGGTTTCCAGCTCCCGGTTCCGAAAGTACAGAATATAGTGGTTGAAAAAAACAAAAAACGGAACTCTTTTCATTTTCTCTGAAACAGCTGAGTCGATATTCACCAACTTAAACTCTAATAAAAGAGTTAATATCTATGAAAATAGACTGCTTTTGACCTATGGTCGAGTCTCACTTCCGGTCCGAAACAACAGGGTATATCAAAGCCTATAGTTCCATCCATAGCCGATTCTTAGTGTACAGAATCATTTCATGGCTAGTACTATGGGTCCTACTGACACTAAGAATCCTTCCAGGTCGGGGCTCGAACATACGACAACTGTCTTTCAAGACCAGCGTCCTATGCATTGGTAAGGTAACAGGGTGAGGTGCGCTTAAAATTTTAAACCGTCTTTTAAAGCAAAAATGCACAAAACGAAGAATGCCTATTAACTTGGGCTAGAACTGTTAAAAATTGAAAAGGTTATGATACTTTCCTGTTCTTGTTCAATATTCAAAAAAAGCTTATTGAGTTATATGAGAAAGGCATCATAACACTACTAGGTGGATTGAAACAAGTTTGAAATTTTCAACACTCATCTCCCTATGACTTTGAAGCCATAGAACAATTTTTATGAATCTGAGTTTGAGAAAATCGGTTCTTAAGGAACCGGTATCCTGGGACGGGTATAGACGAGTTCGGTTCATTTGGCCAGCACTAACATGACCTACAAATTGGAATAGATTGTAGCCCGATTTAGAAAAAATACACGGCATTTGTTTCTTATATAGCAATACATTATACTGAACACTCTTGGCCTCGTGGTTCCAGAACCGGTAGACAGATTCCAAAAAACAACTCATGAATCTCGTATGGGACTACGAAACCTGTTATTTGAACTCAAGTTTGTGCAAATCGGTTCAGCCATCAGTGAGAAGAGAGACTGGAATTATTTAACACATGTACACACAGATATAGCTCAACTCGACGAACTGATATCGGTACATGCCATTAAGCCCTCCGATTCAAATTTTACTAGTCCAGATTTCATGCAATTTATAACCTTTCTATATTAGAAAGACAAAAACAATAATGAAACGTAAAAAGTAATCTCAATATCTGAAAATGTTATGTTTTTCAATTTTTCATTCATTAATTTACTTCACACGACTCAAAATCCTTGAGACTTGTCATTATGGAATTTAAAACGATAAAAACAAATGCTAGTCGGAAGGACCAAGTCTGGGTAGTATGGCAAGTGGGGAAAAAGTTACCATCTGAGTTAAGAAATTAAGATTTTTACCGTTTTTACTGTGCGCAAAACGGCTTCCTCATGTTTTAAGGAGTTTTCGGGTTTTTTTATCGAGAAATGCTTTATTCAAATTCATCGTTTAAAGTCAGCAGCGATCAGTATTTACAGTTTCCCTTAATTCACAGTTTCAATTGGACACTTTTTCCATCCCTCCAAACGCATTGTTTTCTTTCCGAAGCGATTACGTTTAGCAAATGATGTTGATGGTTGGCCGGGGTCGATCCGTGATTTTCTGTGCTTGGGATTCTCAAAACAAATCCATTCCTCATCTCCCATCACGATTTGGTGCGGAAAAACTCTTTGTTTAATGCAAAATTTCGCTCACCATTTACCGCTTGACTTGCTGAGTCGCGACCGATAAAGCATGTTCCCCGTTAGTTTCAACAAGAATTCGATAGGATTTAGCAGCACTTTTATTTGTAAACCAATCAAGGAATCAACATTCCCCGCAAATGCTCTTTACTTGGCAAGAGTTGATACATGTTCATTTCACTTATTCTATATAACACTAACTTATAATTGACTAAGCAGCAATGGATTTATACAACGTTATGTTACATAAAAAAATAACACAGTACTTTCGACGGTGAACGAATCTCTGATTGAAACATCTCTTGAAAAAAATCCTGCATTATTAATTGGCATACCTGGTATGAACTGTATATTCGATAACTTGAGTAATGACTTCGATTAGCCATCTATCACGTAATGCTTTCACAGGAGTGTTCTAGTCACTTATTTGTTGTCCATTAACGTCTAAATTCAAAAGTACAAGAGTTGAGAATGTTGTATGCCTGCTAGATGTAGAGATTATATAATTTTCTACCCCACCGGATTTTCACTTTTCCCAAAATAAAATGAAATAAATCAAATCTATTAAAAATAACAACGAAAATACAACTACTGAAACAGTGCAATGTACTTTGAACCGACGGCCTATGCAATTTTTTTCAAACTCATCACCCTATCACACCGAAACCGAAAAGTGAATCAGGGCTTTATTCAGCTTGTACGAAATAAGTTCCATTTCGAAATTTTAGATCACTATTTACGGTAATTTCAAGGATGAAACTGTGACCAATATTTTCAAAGTCAATTCATATGACCATTAACAAAAAAATTGGAACAGTATTGAGCCCAATTCAGAAGATTTTCATATTTATTGCATTAGTCGTCAATTATTAATGACTGCCTAAAATTTAAAAAATTCTGCACTCTATAATTCCGGAACCAAAAGTTAGATCCGGTAATAAAATTAATAGCCACAAATGAGACCATAAACCTTTTTATTTAAGCCATTATTCGACACATACACACTTTTACCTAAACACCCCAGATGTCGTATAAGGTGGCATAGATCAAATTCGAAAAAAATGGCTTAAAACACTTCATGGAACCATCATCGCATATTACACATATGACGTTTTCACACAAATTTACTGCGATGTGTGTCAAAAACCGCATAATCATTTTGAACATCTGAAGCGATCGACTCTGTGAAAACGAAAACGCTTACATATGAAATCTAATTCTGCATTCGATAATGCAACAGAGAATTTTCTACGCGTGGGATCAAAATCGGAACAATGTGTCAAAAAATGTGAACACCGATAAAAATTAGGAAAAGATAGTGAGAAAATGTGAGAAGATCTTTAACACATCTCATTATTCAATCTTCTATATCATTTTGAATGTAACTCTCTCACTTACTCACCATAATTTCTTCTATTGTTCATAGCGATATAGTATAGTAAATCAAAGCTATGGTATAAGGCTTTTTTTATTGCGCATGAGTAAGTTTTTTTCCGTGGTAATACTGTTTTATCGAAGTTACGATTTTATTAAAAACACATCACTATTCACGAACTAAACTCTTTCCCACATATTTGATACAATCTTGCGCTAACCAAAAACACAGAATAACATTTTCACGGAATGTTAATAACATTGAATCTAAATATAAACTACGAAACCCTTCGTTAATATAAGAAGACAGAACTATAAAATCTCAAATTCACTACGATGGATGAACAATGTATTCAATGAAAACCTTTGTCGGTTTTATTTTAAAACTAGGCGGATGAAAACAGATGACGCTGGTTGACAATCAAGAAGTTCTAGCTCCAAATCTCGGCAGCCGGATAAAAACTGTGATTTCACTAGTTAGTTTTCACATATTCGATCTGAAATGACTCTTTTTATCAGCAACATTATAACGAAAGCCACACAATTGTTTTACACACTAACAATCGACTAAGGTTGTGGACCATTTCGATAGTAATATTAGCTTTTGGTTAGAACCTGACAGCAAACAGTCGTTCTCTATATTGCAATTATACTCATTTTATTTTCTGTGCAGTTGAATCCATATAATTTCCCATATGACAAATTATAAATTGGGTCGAAGTTTAAGTCAATCATATAAAAAATAACTATCAAATTCTCAAATTTTAATCAATGCATACAATTTCTTAAAGCGTTTGGTAACATAAAATGTATGACTGTGCTACCACAAAAAAAAATTATTTAGATTCATGGATCAAACCATTTAAATTTAATAATACATTTTATAAAGACTGTCCCAGAAAGCATGGACGCAACCAAAAACCGCTGCCATTTCGCAATGGTTCAGAATCTGTCCATTTTTTTTGGCTGCGTCCTGTTGTTTACACTCTTCTCTAACCACTTGTGCAGTTGTTTATTCGTTTTCATTAGTTTGTTTCGAAATGCGTGGACTTTCAGCAGAACAACGTCGAAAAATTGTGCACTAATGGTGCACAGAACGCGGACTGTCACTGAGAAAGATAGCAAAAATGAAAGGAGTAAGTGAAAAAGTCGTGCGAAATGCAATCAGGAAGTTCGGTGAGGATAACACCTTTGAGAATAAACCGAAAACGGGTCGAAAAAAAGGCCATGCTAACCCTCAGTTGGATAAACGTATACTGAAGGCGTTCGAGCAAAAGAAGGAGGATTCAGTTCGGGATGTGGCCAAAAAAGTGGGCACTTCGAAGTCAAATGTTCTCCGCGTTAAAGAACGTTTGAATCTTCGAACTTATAAGAAGCAGAAACAACCAAAACGTAGTCCGAAGCAAGAAGCATCGATCAGGCCGAGGGTTCGAAAGCTGTACAATACGGTTCTTGCTGGAAATTTGAACTGCATAATTATGGACGACGAAACCTATGTGAAACTCGATTACAAATCCTTGCCCGGACCACAATATTATACGATGCGAGAAGGGCACGTTTTAAACCAGTCCGAGACATGGATTGAAGTCGAAAAAATTGGTAAGAAAGCTATGGTCTGGTAAGCAGTTTGTAGCTGCGGTAAGATTTCGAAACCCTTTATCACCACTGCTTCAATGAACAGTGAAATATACATCAAAGAATGTTTACAAAAACGACTTCTACCCATGATTCGAAATCACAAGGATCCTGTTGTTTTCTTGCCCACAACTTCGACCAATTGAGGAATTTTGGGCATTAACGAAGGCACATCATAGGAAACATGTCTCGGCAGCCGAAACCATTCAACAGTTCGAAAAAGATTGGAAGAAAGTGTCAAAACTTGTCGCCAAGAAGTCTGTACGGAATTTAATGAGGAACGTTCGCAAGAAGGTGCGCCAGCTAGACTACAATGGCTAAGTAGCAAATGTTGAGAATAATATTCTGTTGTTGTAATCTAATATTATCACAGTATATCGAATAAAATTTGAATATCTAACACTTGTGAATTATTTACAGCGGAATCAAAGTGCGTTCATACTTTCTGGGACAGTCTTTACTATTTCCGATATCAGTAAACCACATGCTACAAGTCATCGGCAGTCTTATACCACTTTAAGGTAGATTGTGTACTTTTTCAAAAGTATAATCTATTTCATCTGTGGAATATCAGAGTGTTTCTTATTTCCACACATACACCGATACAACCAGCAGTTCAGCAGTATTATCGACCGAAGCCTATTTTTATCTATTAGCATTTTTTTACATTTTCTTAGTAAAAATTATGTCTTATATCAACCAGAATTCAAACTTCTTGTTGGATAAATTTGAAATTTTATGTTGAGTATTCAATTACTCATAAACTTGTTGGAGTCAGATTCTCAGATTCCAATTTATTTGATCAAGGCTATTTTAAATTATTTATATAATCGCACTTTCAGGTATTATAAATTAGAAATATAAACCTGAGTTTCAGACAAAAGTTAATCAACAAACTCCCCTTCCATTCGCATGACAAGTAGGTTCACAATTTTTCCTACAACAACAATCATAGCATTGCAGAAATCAATGATGATTTAAATGGCAATGACCTAATCATGTAAATGATAGAGCCGAAAAGCCACCACACTCAACTAAAATATTATCAATGATATATTGAATTACAATCTAATAAATAGTAAACACATAACACTGTTTATTGTAATTAGTAAGAACTTCTATCACATTTAGATAGAATCACTTTTATTTTAAAAGACAATTATTGTATCTTCGTTTTTAGTAGAAATTGGACTCAATCCTAAGTAAAAATTTCAGTATTCGATTAATGCATTCCAGGAAAATTTCATGGGATGGAGTTAAACTTTCCGCGTTTTGATATCAAATTATTACAAAAAAATATGTACAGATTTCATTACAATCTAAAATAAAATTATCTGTCAAGTAGCGATTAATATTTTATGCATTATTGTGAATTCAATTCTAAATATTTCAATCGCATTAATACATAGTAGGTTTTTTAAATATAACGCAACAACATAAAACATCAGCGTAATAAGCATCTATTTCAAAATTCCAAACTGCGCTTAAAGCAACAAAATAAACAATTCCAAATAATTATTATCATTAATTACAATTATTTTCCCTGTCCGTATCCTTTTTCACCTAACGACACAATTATACTAACTTCGTTCTTTTATCCAATCGAAATCGCTGCCATTGAGAGTGATTTATTCGATGCTCCTTTCGTAAATCCAACTGGTTCGAGTTTTTTTTCGTTTCTACTGGTTCGAATTTTCTTCTTTGCTGTGGCCGTTTTAATAACTTTTAATTTTCACTGCGCTTTTGCACAATTTCACGCTCACTAATTATGAATCCACCAGTAAGTAGAAGAACGCACTTTTCGCAATTTTCGGTGTGTTAATTATATCCAATTGGCCTTGCTTCGCATTTTCAGGATGAACAATAACAATCAATGGAGACACCACGCACTTGGACTATCAGTAGTACATACACTTAATGCATCTCATGTATCACTGCTCTATGATCGCATGGGATCTATCACTTCATTACCTATGAATTTCAAATTCACAAACACCGAACGATGAATCAACATCCGACACGCTTTCTTGCTTTGCCAACTCAACAGAGCCTAAAATTCAAAATGCTTTGTTTGCGGAATGGTTTTATGAACGATTTAATTGTAGCACATTTGACATCGATACTTAAACTGCTTCACTCTTATTACACTTATCATTTATCAGTGTCAGAAATGCTCTGAACTAATGCGATCACACGGATTTTCCTCGAGCCTTAACTGAAAGCGGCACTCCACTGAGACTCTACGAGAACTCTCACAGGAAGATAATCCTTCTCTCATCCATTTCATCACCAAACACAACAATAGCAACACTCATGTGATAGTCCGAATAGCATACAGCTCGGTTCTAAAAACGTGTCCACCTACATCGACCGCGACAAGTCAACTGAAACGTCGGTTCCAGCAAGTCATCATATTTGGCCCACTGTACGGTGTTCGAAGCGGAACGGATAGACGAATGAGAAGGAGGAAAATTTGTCAATGCATCACGAAGAATGCGAACCCTCCAAAGCACGAGAGCAACGGAATTCAACAATACCCATAATGTTCTCTCAGCGGAAGTGAAGTAGGTACATGAACTGGTAGCCACCGTGATGTAGCATAAGTCTAAAAGAGAGGGAGATTTGAACTCCCACTCACAAAAAAAACGAGAAAATGCAAGCATGTGTAACGAAATCACACTGCGAGACTTTGTTGTGTAGTCACCGAAAACCGTACATTTGTATTTGCACAACTTCGGTGGGTGGTGTTTGGGAGCCAAACGTTCACAACGCGGGTCTTTTGCTCACCGAAGCATGGTGCATAATGAACAGGGCGAGAGAAAAGCGAACGTTCTGCGTAACGATGGGTCCGAAGTTGGATTCTGAGTGTACTCACACAGCGAAGCAGAGGACAGACAGTCTTCGAATCCAACTACAAACGTAAACAAAGATTGCTCACTGCTCGCGTATAAATTATTATTCGGAAGTATGAATGTTTTGTTCTCTCCCCTTGGTTCATTCATGAAATTTCTGATTCATTCGTTCGTTTTTGTTTGGGCTCTAGCAACCGGCACGCATTGCCTCAACGGAAGCGAGCGACAGAATATATGGGTATTGTTTTCAGTTTTGTCAAGTACGTTCCTACGAGAGTCGCCTAAATATCACGGTTACCTTCCATCACCTAATGTTTTTTATTTCTCTTCTGGTGCTAACGACCTAAAAGGTTAAAAGCACGGCTAAACTAACGACAAGTAAATATAGTAATAATTCATCAGGTATTAAAATATTCCATTTCCGTTAAAAATATTACTTCGCATGTATATTTTGAACAACCACAAACTTCATGGAGGTTCGCGAGCAATGTTTTTCTTGAAGTTTATTGCAACAGCCGGTAGTTGGGTGAACTGATATCCATATCGATAAAATTATCATTATTGTCGAAATACCACTGGTGATTGCAGTAATAACTTGCCTAATTTGTTCATAGCTTTACTGGAGCCTCAATAGAACGCTACTGCATGAACCTAAAAATCTATACAAATGTTCACAATTTTGCAAAATGTTTACATATATACAACAAAATCTTTTATGTTTGTTTCTAATCAAAAACAACTATTATTTTATATTTTTTGTCTCACGAACTTCACCAAATATCTTACGATTAAAAAGAGATTTGTAGCGATAGGCTCAGTAGTTTTACCTAATTTTTGAAGAGAGGTTCGGAACCCACTGTGAAACAACTTTTTAACCGAAGCCTAGAGTGTAAAATGTATTCCATTCGAATCAATGCGCTTCAGTGTCTATGTTAATCAAGTGTTTCGCAAGTAACGTGAACGTTACGTCTAAAAAGTGGTTCAATTCGAATTTCTGCGTTTGCACTAAGCAGTTTAATTTAAACTGTTCTGCACTGACGTGTCGAAGACGAAACGCAAATAAATAGTAATAACGTTTATGTGCACTAGTAGCACGAAATTTTCTTTTTAGCCAAAACCTCTAAATATCTATTTGAATCAGTTCGTCGAGGTCGTAAAATGTCTATGTGGGTGTATTTGGGTATGTAAATGTGTATATATATGTTTGAAATAAAAATATGTACTAAACTTTCTAAAGTCATTGTAATTTACAACGCTTTTATTTTGCATCAAAGTGCAATGTCTATATATCGTCTGTCTAGCGAATTATGTTGATCTGCGAGGAGGCATTAGCAGTCCAGCAAAATCTGATAATGCACTAATGAGCCGAAGGGAACAAATAACGTAAAATGGCAGAATACTATTGGCTAAGAGTATTAACAAGACTCCAACTCGAGCAGCTACGTAGCATTCGTACTGCAGAGGAATACGCGCAACAACTGGAGTTAGTGCTACCACCGGAATAACAGCTTGGCGTGGCGACTCTTGAAGACGGCTGTAGGAACATAAGGTCCGCCGTGAGTAGCACTGCTGCAACCGTTCTAGGTACGAGGTTATCGAATCGAGGAAATGACTGGTCTGACAACGAATGTCAGCAGTTGGTCGAAGAGAAGAATGCAGCAATGACGAGGATGCTGCAACACCGCACGAGGGCGAACGAGGAACGATACAGACAGGCACGGAACAGACAGAACAATGTTTTCCGGAGGAAAAAGCGCCACCAGGAAGACCAAGATCGCGAAGCGATGGAACAGCTGTATCGCGCAAATGACACACGGAAGATCTATGAAAAGGTGAACCGCTCACGTAGAGGCTACACGCCACAGGCCGAAATGTGCAGAGATACCAGTGGTAACCTTTTCACGAACGAACGTGAGGTGATCGACAGGTGGAAGCAGTACTATGACGAGCATCTGAATGGCGAAGCACAAGATACAGAGAACGGTACAGGAATCAATCTGAGTGCACGCTCAGCCAACGACAGATTCCCAGCCCCTGATCTGTCGGAGATAAGTGAGGAGATCGGCAAGCTGATGAACAACAAAGCCGCGGGCAATGACCAGTTGCCAGGCGAGCTGCTCAAACATGGAGGAGAGGCACTGGCTAGAGCGCTGCACTAGATGATTTCTAGGATTTGGGAGGAGGAGATTCTACCGCAGGAATGGATGGATGGAGTGGTATGTCCCGTCTACAAAAAGGGTGATAAGCTAGACTGTTGCAATTACGGCGCAATCACATTGCTGAACGCCGCCTACAAGGTACTCTCCCAAATCCTTTGCCGTCGTCTATCACCAATAGCTAAGGAATTCGTAGGGCCGTACCAAACAGGATTTACTGGAGCCCGCGCCACTGCGGATCACATATTCGCGATAAGACAAGTACTCCAGAAGTGTCGTGAATACAACGTACCCACGCATCACCTATTCATTGACTTCAAAGCGGCATACGACACAATCGATCGAGAACAGCTATGGAAGATAATGCACGAATACGGTTTCCCGGATAAACTGACGCAATTGGTCAAAGCAACGATGGATGGAGCGATGTGCTACGTCCGAGTATCTGGGACGCTCTCGAGTCCCTTCGAATCTCGGAGAGGGCTGGATTGCCCTGGAAGGTGTGATTCGAAAAGCGAGGATCGACACGAGTGGCACGATCTTCCGAAAGTCCGTAAAACTTTTTGGCTTCGCTGACGATATTGATATTGTGAAGCTGAAGCTAGGCGTATCGGACTGGCCATAAATGCGTCGAAAACAAAATACTTGTGAGGAAGAGGCTCTAGAGAAGGAACACTATGCCTCCCATCACGGATATTGATAGACGGTGACAATATCGAGGTGGTTGACGAGTATTTGGGCTCACTGGTGACCGCCGATAATGACACCAGCAGAGAAATTCATAGACGTATTTTGGCAGGGAATCGTGCATACTTTGGACTCAGAAAAACCCTCCGATCGAGAAAAGTACGCCACCGTACGAAATTGACCATCTACAAAACGCTCATTAGGCCGGTTGTTCTCTATGACCACGAGACCTGGACTATGTTGGCAGAGGACCAACGCGCCATCAGTGTTTTCGAAAGAAAGGTACTGAGGACCATCTATAGCGGAGTGCAGATGGAAGACGGAACGTGGAGACGGCGTATGAATCACGAATTGCAACAGCTGCTAGGAGAACCACCTATCATACGGACAGCTAAAATCGGACGTCTACGATGGGCTGGGCATGTCATAAGGATGTCGGACGACAGCCCAGTGAAAATGGTTCTTGAATCTAATCCGAGGAGCGCAGCGAGCAAGGTGGATCGATCAAGTGGAGGGTGATCTCAGAAGCATCCGTGCCTTGAGTGGCTGGCGACGAGCAGCCATGGACCGAGTTATGTGGAGACGTATGCTTTATACAGCAAAGGACATCCCAGGCCTATAGTTGTTAGGTAAGGTAAGTATAAACAAGCATAACCTCATAAATGTAATTATGAGACTATTTAAATGGCAAGAAAAAGTCATTATCACACCATTAGACAGAGTTTTTTTTTATCGTTTCAACGGAAACATAAAGAGCTTTCGAGAAAACGTGCTTCCAATTTTAAACGCTTCAATTAAATTGCTTAGTGCGAGTTAATTCAAAGAATTCGTTTTCGAAACTTTGCAATTACGTTTCCAGATACTATGAGGTGTGGTTGTTCAATTATCAAACCTATCCTGCTGCCAATGTATAGAACGAAAAGTTTCTGTCTGATTTTGACACGTGACATTTCCCCATTCTGAGCAAGCAAGTCGCTAAGTTTGACTGTAGCAGTCGTATAAATCAGTCTACACACACTGCTCACGCGCTGGGAAAATATTGAATATCTAGAAAAAAGAAAAAAAACTGTTTTAATCCACCTAGTGGTGTAATGTTGCCTTTCTCATATCAATTATACTATCATATATAATACTGTGGAATTCTTCAAAATAATTTTCTTCGATTCTTGAAAGAATAACCGGAGTCGCTTTGTTTGGCAGATAATGACTACCGATTGTAGTAGTTTTGATGTCCATTTAGATTTTTTTTTGTTTTTTGTTTCGCCATTTTAAGTGATGGTATAAAATTTTTAACACACTTTAACCTATAATTCATACATTAAAAACCACAGGACCTTTGAATCATTTGAATCCAAGTTTGTTAAAATCGGTCAAATCATCGCTGAGAGTGTGTGAGATCCATTTGGGAAAATATGAGCACTATTTCCGGTGCCTCCTGCACCAAAAACCGGGAACCAGGATAGCCGACATCAGTTGGTTTGGCCGTCTACTGTAATGACTATCAAACGAAGTAGTTTTGAGGTCATTTTCGATAGTATTTTGATTCGCCTCTTTTAGTGACGGTATCAAATTTTTAACACACTGTACACTATAATTCTGGAACCGGAAGTAAGATCCAGATGAAATTAAGAAGTTTTGTAAAGAACCATAAGACCATTAATTTGAATCTAAGTTTGTAAAAATCATCTGGATCTAAGTTTTTGAAAATCAGTTTAGCCATCTCCGAGAAAAGTAGATGCACTAATTTTAAATTTTTTTTTTTTGCACATTTTACCTCATGTTTCCGGAACCGGAAGTCGGGTCCGAATAATATTCAGAAATTTTGTATGGGACCATAAGACCTTTCACTTGAATCAGACCCTGACATTCAACATATCATGTCAACTGTATGGGTGCGCAGTGCTGCTATTTTGGCGCGCACGAATTTGACATTTCTCTTCCTTACTTTTATGTACGAGA
Organism: Malaya genurostris; assembly: GCF_030247185.1. Lineage (NCBI taxonomy): Eukaryota > Metazoa > Arthropoda > Insecta > Diptera > Culicidae > Malaya > Malaya genurostris. The sequence goes on along the minus strand of NC_080571.1, from coordinate 122,026,156 downwards.
TTCGAAGTGAACTCGCCTGAGGGTGCTCGCAAAAAAGGTTGTTGCTATTGATTTGGTCGGAAAATGTGAGAGCTGGATATCTTATTAATATAAAGTCTTTGCTTGAATCTATGTTTTTGTAAATTGACCGAGAAAGGTTAGTACAAAAAAACGTTACATACACACATACACTTTGCGTACTCGACGAACTGAGTCGAATGGTATATAACAGCCCTTCGGATTTAAAAATCGGTTTTCACAGTAATAGCTTAACTTTTCGATATGAGAAATGCAATAAGGAAAGAGATTTGTGATAGTTTAAAAAGGGACTTGAAACGACCCAAGATGATTCTCATCCCGGACTGCTCACAACGGCAACTGCTGATCATCACATTCTACCAGTCGGTCTGCAAAAATCGCCATCTAAGCATTCTAGCAAGTGACATGAATGCCCAGATAGAAAGGGAGGCAATGTACCAACCGGTAAACGGGCCGAACAGCCTGCATGTCGCATCGAATAACAACAGCCAACGGTGTGTCAACTTTGCGGCCTCCCGAGGAATGTCAGAAGTACCTTCCTTCCCCGCAAGGATATCCACAAAGCTACCTGGAGATCACCTGCCCAACAGACCGAAAACCAAATCGACCACGTTTTGATCGACGGAAAATTTTTCTCGGACATCAACAATGTTCGCACCTACCGCAGTGCTAATATAGATTCGGTCCACTACTTGGTTGCTGTATGCATGTGCTCAAAACTTTCGGCGGTGGCTACCCAACCGAAACCGAACGTCGCGCGGCTCCGGGATGCTGGAGTAGCCCAAGATTACGCGCAGCAGTTGGCAGTGGCACTACCAACGGAAGAGCAGCTTGGTGCAGCTACTCTTGAAGATGGCTGGAGAGACATCCGTTCTGCCATAGGTAGCACTGCATCAGCAACGCTAGGTACGGCGGACACGAACGTAAGGAACGACTGGTTCGACGACGAATGTGAACAGTTAGTGGCCGAGAAGAATGCAGCTTGGGCGAGCAAGCTGCAACACCGGACGAGAGCAAACGAGGAGCGATACAGACAGGCGCGGAACAGACTAAACTCGGTATCCCGTAGAAAAAAGCGCCAACAGAAAGACCGAGATCGCGAAGCGATGGAACAGCTGTTCCGTGCTAATGACACAAGGAAGTTCTACGAGAAGGTGAACCGTTCGCGCAGAGGCCATGTGCCACAGGCCGATATGTGCAAGGCTACCAACGGGGACCTTCTCACGAACGACTGTGAGGTGATCGAGAGGTGGCGGCAGTATTTCGACGAGCACCTCAATGGCGATGTGGCGGAATACGAAAGTGGCGGCGCAGTAACGAACTTGGGAACGCGTGCGGAGGACAATAGACTGCCGGTCCCAGACCTTCAAGAAGTGGAGGAGGTGGTAAGCCGATTGAAAAATAACAAGGCCGCTGGTGTTGACCAACTACCAAGCGAGCTACTAAAACACGGTGGCAATACACTAGTGAAAGCACTGCAATGGGTCGTTACCAAGATCTGGGAGGACGAGCTTTTACCGGAGGATTGGATGGAAGGAATCGTGTGTCCCATCTACAAAAAGGGCGATAAGCTGGATTGCTGCAATTACCGCGCGATAACTCTGCTGAACGCCGCCTACAAGGTACTCTCCCAAATCTTATGACGTCGACTTTCACCGATTGCAATCGAATTTGTGGGACAATATCAGGCAGGATTTATGGGCGAACGCGCTACCACGGACCAAGTGTTCGCCATCCGCCAGGTGTTGCAAAAGTGCCGCGAATACAATGTGCCCACATATCACTTATTCGTCGATTTCAAATCAGCCTACGACACAATCGATCGAGAACAGCTATGGAAAATCATGCACGACTACGGATTCCCGGACAAACTGATACGATTGGTCAAGGCTACGATGGATCGAGTTATGTGCGTTGTCCGAGTATCGGGGATAAACACGAGTCCCTTCGAAACTCGCAGAGGGCTACGGCAAGGTGATGGCCTTTCGTGCCTGCTATTCAACATTGCTTTGAAGGGTGTGATAAGAAGAGTGAGGATAGACACGAGTGGCACGATTTTCAGAAAGTCCGTCCAGCTACTTGGTTTCGCTGATGATATTGATATTATAGCACGCAACTTTGAGAAGATGGAAGATACGTACATCGGACTAAAAGCTGAGGCCAAGCGGATCGGAATAGACATCAATATGTCAAAGACAAAGTATATTAAAGGCAGGGGCTCTAGAGAAGATAACATCAGCCACCCATTACGAGTTTTGATTGGTGATTAAATCGAAATGGTCGACGAGTTCGTGTACTTGGGCTCACTGGTGACTGCCGATAATGACACCAGCAGTGAAATTCAGAGACGCATATTGTCAGGAAATCGTGCTTACTTTGGACTGCGCAGGACGCTTCGATCGAGCAAAATTCGCCGTCGTACGAAGTTAACTATCTACAAAACGCTGATTAGACCGGTTATCCTCTACGGGCTTGTGTCCTGGACAATGCTTGCGCACTAGGTGTTTTTGAACGGAAGGTGTTGCGAGCCATCTTCGGCGGAGTGCGGATGGAAGACGGTACGTGGAGAAGGCGAATGAACCATGAACTGCACCAGCTGCTGGGAGGATCAACCCTCGTCCAAACGGCCAAGGTCGGACGGTTACGGTGGACCGGGCATGTTGTTAGAATGTCGGAGTACAACCCGGTTAAAATGATTCTCGATAATGATCCGACCGGTATAAAAAGAAGAGGCACACAGCGGACAAGATGGATCGATCAAATTGAGGACGACCTGCGGACCCTTCGCAGCTACCGAGGCTGGCGGCGAACAGCCAGGAACCAAGTTGAATGGAGACGCCTCCTGTATACAGCAGAGACCTGCGTGGTCTACGACTGAAAGAGTAAGTAAGTAAGTTATCAAAACCTACATCGTACATAAATGGCGTCGAGGAAGAAGTAGTAGGGAATCAATAGGGCAGTCTAAAAAAAATATACACTGAAAAAAAATTTGATTTTTTTTCTCAATAATTTCAAAATGAACCAAAAAAATTAAATTAAAAACTTATGGTTTGCCGTACTGGAGCCATGTGCAAAGTTTCATCCAAATCGAAGAAGGTCGAGTCTGATGATCTGCTAAGCATTTCTGGAATTGCTCAAGAACAATGCATAACCAAACCTCGTTTGTCTGTTGATTAAACCAATGAAAAGCCTATGTTAATCTACTTAGTGATATAATAATGCCTTTCTCATTATCCTTATGAATTCAACGTGAATTCCATTTTGGAGTTTGGGACCACTACTTCCGATGCTTCTCGGAAATCTGGAACCGATATAGTCAATAGAATTTTCTGATCATCAATAAGAAATTATCTTATTCTTACTTCTTAGTTTATAAAAGCACACATTTCAGATTGAAGTTTTCTTGGGGACCGCAAGACCTTTCATCAAAACCCAAGTTATAGAATGATCGGGATCTCGGAGGAAAGTGAATGCATGTTATCTTCATTTGATTCCACATTTCAGTTTGTAGTTCCAAAACCAAAAGTCGGAGTCGGAACTTAGACAGAACAAAAAAGTGAATAAGATAACAAAGCATGGGAATTGGCTTGATAATGTCGATGCATTTCAAGGTTGAAGAGGTTGATGAAAATGATGCAAACTTGTTCGATGGCGGTCCGATCACGACCACTATCGCTACGGTCCGACAATCAGATATCGATAAATTCACTGGATACCAAGCCAAGTACTTAATAAACATATATTTCAAATCGAAAAAACAAATTAATTTATAATTGAGCTGAGAATTTTCAAAATTGATGTAAGTTTCATTGGTCCATTTGTTTGTTTTATTTAGTAAAGGGATTTCCAGTATCGGTAATCAAATTCTCTAAAGGTTTCCGATCAATACTTACATCAACACTCAATGCCATTTCTGTTGTGAATTCTATTTTGAAATTGTTTTAGGGGTATGTATCAAACAACCGATTATATTTATATTGGTCATCAATCGTTAAGAATCGTCAATTTACAATTTGTAATTAGCTCAGTTTCTAACCCAGTTTTGAAAATTTACTTTGCTCTTTTGCGTCGTCACTTATATGACGGTACGGAATGTGCATAACTTATAAAATAATAAGATATTTCATTTCGATCTCAGCATGTAAGAATCGATTCTGTAATCTTTGAGTGAGTGAGAAGTGGGTTTCTTTTTGCATTTTTCAATAATTATTTCCGAATGGCTCAAGCGGTTATTGTGAGAATCGACTCCGTTATCTAGGAATAATTTATGAAAGTTCCATTCCTGTGTCTTTTGAACACTGCTTCCAAATCAGAACATGTGGGCCGGTATATCCGAAGTGAGCTACTTTTAAGGAATTTGTTTCCTTTTATGTCCTTTCTTCTGAAAACATACTAATGATTCCTAAAAATAGTCCTAACTTACTTTCACGTATACATCGAGTAAAATTTACCAGCCATTTTCTTTTCCTGTATACTAAAATAAAGAAAATGTTAATTTTTCTCGCTTTTCAAAGAGCAATCCCCACAAATAAAACTAATTACCGACCAAGTTTACTTCATTGAACTAAAAATGGTTCATTTCACCTATTTTTGCGACAAGAAGAAATATGTGTATTGTAAAAGATTCTCAAAATATTCCTTCAGCTAAGGTAAACATTTTCGATGCCATTTCGCTTAATACTTTCATCGCAAACGAAATCATCGTCAAACTTCAACTGCCAAACGTTCAATGCCGTCAAGCCGATCTGCGATGGGAGTTCACTTTCGTTACGCTTGTTGATCATCATGTGCCCGATTCGGTGACTCGACTTTAATTCTCCGGCTTCCTCTTTTACCATGCTTTCACGCCCTACCCCCACAGCCTGGCAGCGTTATCCGTTAGCAAACATTTGCGGCTTTAGACGATTTTACGCGCTGTGACGATTCGTATTGTTTTGCTATGTACTCATTTTCCGTTAACACACCAAATGTGATCTAGTAAAAATTGTGAAAGGCAGACAATGGAAGAGAGGGCATAGCAGCGAAACTCAAAACAAAAACATAAATAACTAAACGTTTTTCTAACGTTTTCCATTGCTTTCTCGCGTGCACTGGGTAGAATGCAGATGAATAATAATACGTTTTATGTAAATTATTGACGGTGTTTATTTATTATGATAACCTAATTACGAATACCTTCCGAGTTGTACTTGTCTAGCGTCTGTTTTAAAAATGTTGAAATCCAACAAATATTTCATAACTATGCATCCGGTTCTAGGATACATTTCAGAGCACGGATTTTTTGCATAGAATTTCTAGAAATTAACAGCAGAAAAGATAGAAAAATTTGGATTGGCTCTCTACGATTTGGATGACACTTGTCATACGTCTTCAGTATGAGAAACCATAAAATTTTCACAGATAGAGAGACCGATTCGACTAAAGATTAATTTTTTAAATGGGCACATGAATTTTTGGCACGCACCTTTTTCAAATCATAATCACTCGAACACTTTTATTTATACTAAAAAGTTGTCCCGGGAGAGCAGTAGGAAATCAATTTGGTACTCTAGAAGATTACACACTAGGAAAAAATGTTAAATGTTTAACATAGCTCAATAACTTGAATAATTTTGACTAGTTGTAAGAAGCAGCATTGAACGTTGTGAGCATCTTTCTGAAAAAGAAGAATTCAAAGCTAAAGCATTTTACATGCATTTACTAAGCTTCAAGTTCTTTTTAAAAATAGCCAATTAAACTACAGGACACGATTTTACAAATTGGAAGCAATTAATTTGGTCATATGAACCTATCCCCTAAATCAGTAGCTCCCAAACTCGCCTAACCGCCATGACAGCGGATTGAAACCCTCGTGATGCCACTACACTTTAGGAATGACAGTTCAAGATAAAGCTGTACATGAGATATTCAGACATGAAATCTAAAATACTCAAGTTTTCATTGAATTGTGTCTTTCTTCATTAAGTCGTTACAACAAATAAACAAATAAATATGAAAACTATCAACTGTGCAGAAATTATGTTCAAAACCAAAATGGAAGAAGATTATATGGACACTTCAAAAGTATACACTGAGAAAATTATCCGAAAATAAATAAAATTTTTAAAAAAGGATCTCAACTTTTTTCGCAATTCAACGAAATATATAAATATATCGAGAATAATTTCTTCGTCGAGAAATGTTTAAAAAAATCAAGCTTAAAGCCCTTAAAGAGAAACCATGCGCGTAAAAAAAAGAACAATTTCAAAAATGTTTTCCGGAAATCTAGTGAAAGCTGTCGAGATTTATTTTTCAGTGTTTGATCAAGTGTACTACAACGTACAAAAAAAATTCTTTCATAGTTCCGATAAAAAGTAGCCTCTTCATGACCAAGTTGCTGCGGTTAGTTTTCCGGGAGGCACAAAACGGGTGAACCAGTTATGTCTTCAGCAGGAACAAGAATTAAAGTTAAGTCTTAACTATATATCATAAAATAAAAATTTTTCGAAAAATTATAAGCATATAAGTGAAAAGAAAAACGCGTTAGAAGTTCCCTAAAGATGCATGTAACGCGGTGCGAGGCGCCTTCTTAAACTGTAGTAAACAACTAGTTCAAGATTCGTTTCGACCACAAGACATTTTTTTCAAGTTTCATCCAAACCAGAATATGTGAAGTCTGATGACTTGCGATCCATTTTTGGAATTGCTCAGTAGAATGTTGTTTGACTAGAAAGTGCCAATTCGATATAAGTGGAAAAAACCAGTATCAGATATATTTTTCCATTCAATGTAATATAAATTTCTGAATATTCATTCATATATCAATAATAATTTTCAGCGACTTGTTTTGCCTTTCTCATATAAAAAGGCTATACAATCACAGCAAAAACCGGCTTTTGAACAAATGTTATATACCATTCGACTCAGTTCGACGAGCTGAGCAAATGTCTGTGTGTATGTGTGTGTGACAAATATTGTCACTCACTCTCGGAAACGACTGAACCGATTTTCAAAAACTTAGATTCAAAAATGTGAAAATAATGTCTTTTCTCGGAGATGGCTGAACCGATTCAAATAAAAGGTCTCATAGTCCCATACAAAGTTCCTTAATATCATTTGGATTTGACTTCCGCTTCCGGAATTACAGGATGGTATGCGTCAAAATGAGAAATGAATGTCACTCAATTTACTCGAAGATGGTTGAACCGAGTTTCACAAGCTTAGATTTAAATCAAGGTGCCATACAAAATTCCGGAATTTCATTTGGATCCAACTTCCGGTTCCGGAATCACAGGGTGATATGCGTCAAAAATGTGGAAATAATGCATTAAAAATATGAAAATAATGTCATTCACTTTTCTCGGAGATGGAAGTTTTTAAGATGCCATTAGAATATCCCAATTTTCATTCGGATCAAACCCTTGGTTCCGGAGGTAGGGTGCTCAGTATAAAAACAACAACTTCAGGTATACTCTGTTCATAAACTACATCTTTACATTGGCTAGTTTGTATACCATGAAAGTCTGTAACCAAATAAACGATTGATAGTCCCATAAATGATTCGCTGAATTTTATCCAAGTCCGACTACCGGTACATTTTTTCCAAAATTCAAATCGTCATAGATAATCGTAAAAAAATGTGTAGGTCATATTAGTACATGGTTGAATGAACCGAATGTCACTATGCCGATATCCAGCTTTCGGTTCCGGAAGTACCGACAATACAAATCAAATGTGATAAAATGGAACTTTCTTCACTTTCTCACATATGATTGAATAGATTTTCACTAACTTAAATTCAAATGTGCAACAGAAATCTTCAAAACTCTTTTCTAAACTTTTTTAAGTGGTTGCATTTTGGGGAATTTCTACAGTAGTATATAGAAGAAAATGTATCATATGAGGCATCATCGCACCACCAGGTGGATTAAAACAGTTTTTTTAAATTGTTAAGACGTAGAGTACGACTCTACGTCTTAACAATTTAAAAAACCTGTTTTAATTCAAATGAGCAAATTTTAAATTTGATCAGTATCTAACGGGATAAAACAGATTGAAATAATGACATGCAAATGCAACTATGTAATGAAAACCGCGAAAATGTTCCCTCAGAGGATGACTAAATACACTAAAATGACAAAAGAAGAAATTATTTCTCTAATGTTTGTTTATCCCATCTTCTTAACTATTCTTTCTTGACTATCAACAACCGTAATTTTCGCATATGTGTAAATTTTTTCACCCAATTTTAAAGTGGAGGGGTTGAAAGGTTGTCCTGTTTTGGATATTAAAAATAATAAATCAAATGTCACAAAATCATGTAACCCTTACTCTGCGATGTATTTTATGGCATTAACTTCACCAATGTTCGTCGTTGCACGAAATACAATTCAATAGGTAAATGTTAAACATAAACACCTCTAACGATTCAGCAACGTACAACAAAGAAAATAAAACTTTCAAGAAGGAGAACAAAACAAATTACAATGTCCTGTTCAGTGAGGCGCCAGTGAGGTTTGGAAATTTACGGTTCTATACCTCTAGCGTGAATCTGTCGCATACTATGTAAAACACACAAAAGAGCGAAGATAGGTTACTCAATAACGTGAAGGCGAAAGTAGCTTCCGCAGAATGCGATAAAAATTAACTGACATAGGTCAACCATAAAAAAAAACAGGTACCAGAACCGAAGTGGTGGCATCAAACTGGGAACTGTCGGAATTAGCGCAAAACAAAATATGTAATGTTTATGCTACGAAGCAGGATTCCTTTTCTATCTACAATCACTGAAGGAAGCGAAGGCTAAATATGCGCACCTATGAACAAAACCTGATTAGAGAGAATGATGGAGTCATCAGTGTCTGTACATTCTGTTACAACTAAACGCTGCTGACTGAAACGAACGAAATGTGAAACGAATTACAATACAATCTCGAGGATAGATACGTGCGTTGTTTATGATAGAGCTTCAACACACAACCGTTGGAACCGACTGCAGCAATTTCAATCCACGTCTGAACATGCTATTGGGAGAGAGTGGAATATTGGAAAAGGTGCGCATGTTGGACAGTAGTCAGATCACAATCGAAACAAAGAATTTATGCGAATATGGCTTTGTTACTTGGTCTCGGCTCGGAATGTGCGTTATAGCTCGATAGTTAGCTTAGTAGGTGAGGATAGTATTTTGAATGCGAGGCCAATAACCACGTTCTTTGTTCTTAGCTGCTTATGTAGTTGAGTCGTGTATATGTAATGTGTCGTGGAACATGTAGCCAACGATGGCTGGTTAACCGTTATCATTCGTGATTCAATTCTGTATGAGTCATTTAGGTAAAACATCACTTCCATGAATAAGATTTTTTTATTTCCAAAATTGTCTCTAAACGAGATTAAAGTGTTTTCTTTATAATTGTTTTTTTTTCTCGTTCTCATATTGCCTACAGTTATTTTAAATGTAATTTTCCTGCATTTTTCTACAATAAGATAAACAAAATTCACCATTTTTCAAACGTTTCATTGAAAATAACACTTAAGGGGAGGGTAGGGTCTAAATGATGAAAAATATCATCATTTCTAGGTATTTTTTTCAGAGTCATCGTGCAAGAAAATAAATTCAAATTTTTTGCATGATAAAAAGCATCATTCGAACAACATTTTGTATTCTTTTCGTAGAAAAATATTGAGAAATAAGTCGGTGAAGAGGTACTTTTGAGAACGCTTCTTAAAAATCATGATTTGCGGTGTCCACTGTATCTCAGCGCAGACTGATAAGAAGTCAACAAATCAAAGCAGTATAGATAAAGTAGATGTTTTTCTAGACCCCAACGTTTCTGTTTGATTTTTTTTATTTTTGGTGGTTGTTCAAAGTGAAAACTACGGTTTTTCACGAAAAAATTCGTAATTTTGTAGCTGTAAAACCTCCCCAAAGTAACAAACAAGGAAAAGGAAAACGTTGGGGTCTTGTTTTTTATATGTAGAAAGTGTGTGCAAAATTTGGAAAAAAATGGTTTTGTAGTTTTTGAATGACGATGGACACGGACTTTTAAAACCTGCTTTCGAGAAAAAAGCGTTTAAAGTTTTTTGTGTATAAAATCAATGGAAACAATTTATTACTCAAGGGAGCCATAGGGTCTAATATTTTCACAAAATCATATTTTTTCTTTTGTATTCTTTTATAATGAAACATTTCAAGAATGTTTTGTCAAGTTTTTAAGTCGATCGAAGCAGAAATCTTGGACCTGTGTGCCGAGCTCTTATCTCTTCGCAGTATGAGATAAGCAAAGATAAAGGCCCATAACTTGCCGAGTTTTTCTTCGATAGGCTTGAAAATTTCACAAAATATTCTTGAAATGTTTTGCTATGAGAAAATACAAAAAAAAATAATAAATGATTTTTCAAAAGTGTTAGACCCTACCCGCCCCTTAAGCTAATCGGTGCATTTTTCTTAAATAGATCCAAGTGAGCTCCATTTCAAAAGCTTTTTTTTATACTTTTTGGACATTCGGAAACCAGTAATTCTGCTAGAGCAGTAATTCTCAAAATTTTTATATTGCGAACCCCTTTGAAACCATAATAGTTTCCCACGGATTAATCTTGTGCTCCGGATAAATACATATATACTATCAAGAAAACCACCTGTTTTAATCCACGTGCAATGATGCCTTTCGCATATTATATATGATATTATATTCAAAATATTTCTAGTCGATTCTTGAACGAAACCAAAGGAATGTTTGTGCATTAACTAGTATAATCTACACAATAAAACACGAGAAAGACAAGTGTGTTCCACTTTTGTAAGTACTTCCGGCACCTGAACCCGAGAACTGATATAATCGGTGACGGTTCGTATGACCATCAACTAACATGACGTACAAACTCCACTAGTTTTTATTCAAATTTTGAAAACTTTATACGATTTTGACATCGTACTCTAAGCTACGATGTAATTTTTTTGTTGTATCCGAAAATATGCAGTAATTTTGGTACTATAATAAGACCTATCATTTTACCCATAGATTGGGAACATCGGTTCTGCAATCTCTGAAAAAAATGAAAGATAAAATTTTGAGCAAGTGATTATTATCCCCCGTCATTAATCGAAAACCGGGAACCTGGATAGCCGAAATCGGTTTGCTTAGCTGACTACTGATAATGGCTATCGATTTGTGTAGTTTTGAATCCAGCTTAGAAAATTTTTCACGGTTTTTGTTTCGCCGCTTCCAGTGACGGTGTACAATATTTAACACACTTTACTCTATAACCCTATAATTCAGGAATTCCGTATAGGACCACGTGACCTTCAATTTGAATTCTAGTTTGTCCAAATAGGTTCAGCCATTTCCGAGAAAACCTAGTGAGATTATTTGAAACATACACACACATATGTACATACATACACACACATACATACACACATACATGTACAGACATTGTGCAGCTCAACGAACTTAATCGAATGGTATATGACACTTGGCTCTCCGGACCAATTTTTACTAGTCGATTTTTCAAGTGATTTCATAACATTTCTATATGAGAAAGGCAAAAATTGCCAAAAACATTTTACAAACGACCAAATGATTATGACATTAAAAAAACAACACTCATTATAGTTGTAAGTGTAAATGTAAAGGTTTGTGTAGTATTTCTATGACGATTCTAGAAAGTCATTTTGAATATATGATTACTAAGCTTTAAGAGATTGTTTGCGAAATTTTAGCTTAAGCTCACCGTCCGCAGATATGTCAATTGATTGTACTTCCTCTAAGTGTGATGCATGTCAAAAATTTTTCCTCCGAAAAATTTGTTTAATCGATTTTTTGCATTTACCTTATGACCAAAAAATTTTCATTTTAAAATTCCCGCACTTGCCCAATCGGTAAACTTTTATTCTCTCAACGTTGACAACACTTTTATACACATTCTGTCAAATTTTGACGCATATCGTACGATTAGTTTTTGTTTGGCGTCTATACAAAGAAGTTGAAAAAATTTCGTGTGGCGATTTTTATAATGGATGAAAATTTAGAACAACGTGCGTGCATCAAATTTTGTGTTGCAAATGGATTTAAGTGTTCCGAAACGTTGAAAATGTTAGAAAAGGCCTTTGGTGAATCGTGTCGTGGTATAAACGCTTCAAAGGTGGTCGTACAAGCTTGGATCATGATGAGATCCCTGGCCGCCAAATGTCCGTGTGTGTGTGTGTGTGTGTTTTTTTTTTTTTTTTTTTTTTTTACAAGGTGAAATACCTACTTATGTACTTTCCCAGTTCACGCGCTCAGTAGTTGTCAAGCTACCGCTATTGTGAACCAGCGAGTGGGACTGGCTGAACCTTACCCACTAAAACACCTTGGACATCTTGCCTTGATCCCCCCGGAACTAAGCTAAGCTCAATACTTCGGGGGAGGCTGTGCTCATGCACTTCTTCGTTTGGGAGAAAATGAGCTCCTGCTCTCTATATACATCTCGGCTGTGCTCATGCACTTCTTCGTTTGGAAGAAAATGAGCTCCTGAGTTTCTATCTTTATCCCTCTCGATCCACCTTTGGCGCCTCGACAACCCAATGCCGCTACGTCGCACCGCACTACTCAACTGATCCCCGACGATGGATCTAGCCTACACCGACTGAGAGTTTCCCCTTTTACGCCACGCGGGACACCCGAAGGAGTGCCGAGGTCTGCTCTGCGATTCCGGTTGGAGCATGGCGTCCGGTTCGCTGATGCCCCGACGACTCGAATCGGTGTTGTGGCGTCTGCTCAACTAGTCCTCGGTGATGGATCTAGCCTACACCGACAGAGAGTTCCCCGACGATGGAAGTTCTCCCGAAACCGACGTTTTCGATACCCGTCCACGGCCCGACCGTAAGGATACCTGGGTCGATCCAATGATGCCGGTTGGAGGATGGCTTCCGGTTCACTGGTGCCCCGACTATCTTAACGGTGCTACGCCACGATCTACTCGTCTAATCCCCGAAGAAAGATCTAGACTACACCGACGGAGAGTTCCCCGGCGAAAGAGGCTCTCCCGACACCGAGTCCCCTGTTGCACCACTCGGGACACACGAGAGAGTGCCGAGGTCGGTCCGGCGATTCCAGTTGGAGCATAGCTTCTTGTTGGCTGGCGCCCCGACGACACAAGTCGGTGTTGTGGTGGCTACTCGACTAGTCCCCGCCGAAGGATCTAGCCTACCGCGACAGAGAGTTCCCCGACGCTGGGAGTTCTCTCGAAACCGACGTTTTCGATACTTGTATCCTTACGATGCTATGACGTGGTCTACTCATCTTGTCCCCGACGACGGATCAAGACTACACCGACGAAGGAAGTTCTCTCGATCCGACGCTTACTCGCTGATCCCTTCTCCATATTCGCTGCAACTCCGAGAGTATCTGTGTTACCACTTTGTTTACTGCATTCCAAGTGCCTTCTTCACGACACATTTCCTCAGATATATTATCCACCCTTAGAGCAGGCATTTCTCTACGTACTTCCGCAAACCGGGGACAATCGAATATCACATGTTCTGGTGTTTCTTCAACATACTCACACTCCGGACAAAATGGAGACGCGGCGTGACACTCCACGATCTCTTTCAACTTGTTCGGGCACATCTCAGCTACGGTGGACGGACCTTAATTTTCGCCACCACAACTCGATATGCGTCCCCCCAGGGATTGGCGTCTGCTTCTCGACACAGTCTCTTGTAGCAATTTGATTTGCTACGCTTAATCTCCAGTTTGAAAGCGGACCTGGCTTCCCGAAAAGCCGACTTGCGTTCCTCTATTTCTGTTTCTGTCCTTGCTCTCTGGGCCCGCCTCCTGGCTCTGAGGCAAGCAGCTCGTAACGTACTGAGCGTCTCGTTCCACCAGTAAGCTGGGCGGCGGCTATTCGTTGGCTCCGATTTTCGCAGCATTGTGGTGTCGCAAGCCATCATCATTCTTCTTTTCAGTTCGGTCGCATCGATATTATCGACGCCGCCGTCCGGTCGAAGTGCCTCAATAAAGAGGTCCTTGTTAAAGGTTTTCGTCTTCCACTTTCGCCCATCGGTAATGCTTCTCCGTGTCGCCACTGGGGTTCGTTGGCCGATGCGATAGTGTATCGCTTGGTGATCGCTATGAGTGTATTCCTCGCTCACTTTCCAATTCATGTTTGCTGCCAGATTAGGACTGCAGAACGTGACGTCGATGATCGACTCTCTACCGTCTTTCCGAAATGTATTAACGGAGCCTTCATTACACAATCGTACTTCTAACTTTGCTAAAGCTTCCTGCAGGATGTATCCTCTTGCATTGGTTACTCTGCTGCCCCATTCCACCGCCCAGGCATTGAAGTCTCCTCCTATGACTACTGGTTTTCGTCCGATTAGCTTATTGGTCAATTGTTCCAGCACCTGGCTAAACTGCTCCACTGTCCATCTCGGAGGGGTATAGCAACTGCATACAAAGACGCCGTTAATCTTAGCAATCACGAAGCCTTCACTTGCGCTCTCGACCACTTCCTGTATAGGGAATCTTCCCATGACGTGTATCGCGGCCATTCCTGTTCTATCTGACACCCAGTTGCCGTTATCAGGGGGAACTTGATACGGCTCTGAGATTATCGCAACATCGCACTTCGTTTCTGTCATTGACTGCCATAACAGTTGCTGTGCGGTATCACAATGATTCAGATTTATCTGGGTTATCTCCATTACTGTTGGCCCGCAGTCGCCCTCTTGTAGGCAGGGCACTTGAAGCTACCAGTCTGATGATCATCTCCCTCCTTCGAAGTGCAAAGCATACACTTCGGTTTTTGCGTGCTGTCTCTCGCAACATGACCCATCCCTCCACATTTCCAGCACATTTTGGATCTGTCGGGGCCTTTACAAGCTCCTGCTCGATGTCCAAAGTCCAAGCACTTGAAGCATCTTTCCGCTCTCTTTTCCACTCGCGGTACAGCTCTCAGTAAACACCGCGACCATCCGATCGTTATTTTACCTACCTCCAATGCCTTGTTAGCAGCAATTGTTGGTAGACGAATCAACGCGGTCTGTGTGCCACTATATGCTTTCCTTAGACGGATCATAATTTGCATGTCGCCCAGGTTGCACTGTGTCTTAAGTGCACCGCTTAGCTCCTCTGCTGAGGTGACCTCATCTAGGTCCTTGCATATAATCATCGTTTCCGGGCATAAAGCTTTCACTTCCGCTCCTTCACCCAATGATTTACCCAAGAGCTCCTTCATGGTCGAGCTGTCGACCGTAGGGTCCTTTTTCAACTCGAAAAGCATTTCTCCTTTTTGCGTGCGCCTTGCTCTCACCACGTTCTCACCGAGATTCTTCAGCTCCGGGTCCTGTTCGACCTTCTTGAGGATTGCTGCGTACGTCATAGTCTCGTTAGCCTTGACGAGAACTGCGTCCCCTTTTGGTGTCCTTTGACGAGGCACAAACTTTTCTTTCCCCTTCTGCTCCAATTTTCTCCGCTCCTTTCGCTTTTGCTGACTCTTTTTTCTCTCTGTTTTCCGGCCACCAACAGTATTCCATCCTTCCTTTTGCTCAGCCACCTCCTCAGAGGAGTCCTCGTCTAGGCGTATAGGTCTCTTGGAACTGTATGTGTGTGTGTGTGTGTGTGTGTGTGTGTGTGTGTGTGTGTGTGTGTGTGTGTGTGTGTGTGTGTGTGTGTGTGTGTGTGTGGGTGTGTGGGTGTGTGTGTGGGTGTGTGTGTGTGTGTGTGTGTGTGTGTGTGTGTGTGTGTGTGTGTGTGTGTGTGTGTGTGTGTGTGTGGGTGTGTGTGGGTGTGTGTGTTGTCAACTAAGAGGTCGAGATCTCAGAGATGGCTGGACCGATTTTGATCAAACTAGTCGCAAATGAAAGGTCTCCCCGTCACCCAGAACGCTATTCAATGCTTTTGAGATCGGATGTTTACTTTTTGAGTTATACGAAGTTTTATGACAAAATTTTCAGTTTTTTGACAGTATCTGTCACACTTGACCTTGAAAACAGAATATGTTTCTATACTTAGATTCCACACGGTAATATCTATCCAACAAGCTATAGATTGTTAAAATCCGTTCATTTTCAACGGAGATATCGACATTTTTGTATAAGCTTTTCCTCCTATTCCAGCAGTAGGAGTTTTGAGCGCTGTATGACAAAGCAATGCTTGGGAGCAACTTGAAACACGATTTTCTATACTGTTATATACATTTGTTTCTAAGTACCAAAAAGACTGTGTACACCATCCTTTTTCATGACAATTTGCCTCGGACCAATTTTAGCACGGTTCGTTTTTGGCAACATAATCTTTCGAATATGGCATATGTAAACCAGATGATAACAGCATTTTCGAGTTGAAAGCAATTCCATAATTATTTTGATTTAAACTACTTACAGTAATTAATTCTGGAACAACATAACTCCCATATACCATTCGACTCAGTTCGTCGAGATCAGCAAATGCGTGTGTTGCAAATAATTTCACTAAATTCTCTCGGAAATGGCTAAACCGTTTCCTACAAACTCAGATTCATATGAAAAGTAATATACTCCCAAGTAAGGTTCCTGAATTACGTTTGGATCCGACTTCTGATTACGGAACCACAGGATGATATGTGATACGAAATTAAAATAATGCAACTCATTTTTCTCGTAGCACCGATCTAAGATTCAAATGAAATCTAAGAATCATCTATGATTCAAATGAGAGGTGGTAAAATCCTATAAAACATCTTACTTTTTAGTCAGATCCGACTTCTGGTTTGGGAGATACAGGGTGATTAGTATAAAAATGCCCATTTCATATAAATTAATCAGGTTTATCGGGTTTGCAGATTTGGATAGTCGATTACCAAATAAATTTATTTCAGTTTGAGCGGTATTCTACAACGGTACAATTTCTCAAAAATGTCTACACACTCCTCAGGTGAATTTAACTGATTTCGGCTACACCGATTATAGAATTCCGGTTCCAGTATCGAATCGTTTCTCAAAGCTCAATCATTTTCTCAAAAAAGCCCAAATCGAACTTCAAAAACAAAAAATACAGGACTTAAGGTCCCATACAAATTTAGTGAATTTTATCCGATTCTGGAATAACAGATGATGAGTTTTTAAAATTCATACCGATATAGAAGATGTAAATTGTTTGGCGTAATAATTTATGGCCATTCGAATCATTTTGAGCTATGCTAGTTCCTGAATACCGGCTCTGGAAGTACCATAAATAATGACGAAAAACTCTAAAGTGGAACTTACATCGACATCTCATGGAATGTTCAATCGATTGTCACACGTTAAGTTTGAAATTCGATACGATTTGCGGTTTCGACATTACAGGGTAATGAGTGATTAAAATCTAAATTTGCCGATAACGATAACGATAATTAAAATAATGTCATGAGAACTAAAACACCTAAGAATATCCATGTAAAAAACACATTCGGATTGATAAAAAAGGTATCATCTCACTGCTAGGTGGATTAATCACGTTTTTTTTTATAAAATTCTGGTTCTTTTTTGATCACAAGGTAAAATAATCCTCGGAAATTTATTTTAAAATCTTTTCATTACTGTGGGACGGACATAGCACATAATTCTTAATTTTGACAATGACAGTATGATATTACCATAACTTTTGTAACGACTTCAATTTGCAATTTTCAAAATTGTTACTGATTCTTTTTGAAGGAGTAGATTCTGAGGTATGACTTAAAAGCTAATTTAATCATCAGTGATAAATTACTTAAACGATGGTTGCACTTTTTGTAAAACAGTCCTAGAAATTTTCACAATTTTAGAATTTTTCACTATTAGAAAACTAAATATTTCGCGGAAGTTTCATGTTCGAAATTAACGCCAAACGCCAAATGTACTTAAACGCCAAATATTCTTAGTTATCAATGTACAATTTTCTAGTAAGAGCCATCGCAGTATTATTTTTCTAATTCAGTTGTCTTGGCTCAGATTGGTTGGTAGCGATAAATAATACCACTTTTGGACACAAATGAAAGATGATAGCGTTAACTCCCGTTTTGTTGACCTACAATTGTAGGTACTTCTTGAATAAAGATTGATTCATGAAACTCAGAACGGGGTTCCCAAGAAAACTTGTTGACTATTAGCTTCTAAGCATCAAAGCAATTGCATAAGTGTATCTACCAGACAAATCTATGTGGTATTTTCCGTTTATTAAGTGAAAATGAAAAAAAAATCTTATGCGGCTACGCCACATCGTTTTGGTTCATGTGGACCTAACTAAAGCAAAGCTTTGAGTTGACCGGGCAAACGAGACGGTTACAGGTTTGTCTGCAAGGGGCCGCCGCTTCTGACGGTGAGTCGGCGGCCGACTCAACTGGAGTCGCCTCGGCTATGTGCCACCCAGCCATCTTGGCTTCGGTTATGTGGCTGCGCCACATCAGTTATACAGGAGACATAACATACAGGAGACATGACCCTTTCGGCGAAACGACTTTCGGTGACATGACCTATACGGCGAATCGACTCGGCGAAATTGCATTCGGCGAAACGACTTTCGGTGAAATGGCTTTCGGAGAAATGACCCGCTCCCATTGCTTCGTACAGCTGAAGCAAAGGTATTGTATTCGATTTTATCATAATTCGTTGAATGGACTCTGCTAACGAAATGACTATTGGTACAATAACCACATAAAGGAACTATATAAAACGTAAAATCAAAAAATCAACATCGTTTAAAGGATAGTATAACAATCTGAAAAGGACGAAATACTACAATACATCTCTAAACAATTGTAATGCCGAATATAATTGAAAAAAATTGTGCATTATTCTGTAATAATTGCAATGCAGATAGATGATAACTTAAATTCATAATGCGAATCTCCACGATATCACGTTTCATCCAAATTTGTTACTTCAATTAAAATCTAACTCATTTTTCATTCTGCCGAGTAAAATAAGACGCGAACTTCTCAACGCAAAATTAAATTACATTGAATAGACTCATCAATCATAATAAAATCGTTTTGATGTCAAGCAACCGAAAGCACCAAGTACGGATGAAAATAAATCTTCCCGCTTGCTTCTGAAGAAGATCCCACAAACTGCTTAAGTATGGTAATAAATTTATGTTCTTAAGAAGATGCTACGTTTTTCACACCAATTGAAATTGATCAATGAACACTGGGTCACAGGTGCAAATGAGATGAGCATAATAATTAGTTTTCAACAGTGACAGAAATTATGGCAGCTACTCATGAATACCTGCATATTATTCTTATTTAGCTATATTCATGGTAGACACCACTAAGCGTAGCGTAAAGGTCATAATTTGGCAATTGCAATGTGAAACACGAAGTGTAGAAGTTTTGTAAAAGAGAGTGAAATAGTGAAGTAATATTCTAATTAGCTAAATTAGTAATTGAATAGCTAAAAAAACAGAGATTTAATTTCATGGTTTACGCATTACTTCAATTAAAATTTTATAATAGCGAAATTTAAATGTAATAGATCAATCAGTCATTCTTAAAGATAAACGAAACTGTATTTATGAAACCTAATTCAAATTGATTGATAACAATTCAATAAATTTTCAGTTTATCAAACTCGTTTTAGCCATCTCTGATAAAATTGAACGGTAAAAATACAACACGTTTCGTCGGTTACATCACTTATACCATTATATCTCAGGAACCAGAAATCAGCCATTTGATCTTCGAACTTGTTTAATGGCCCAACAGTAGCTTTCAAACAAGCCTAAGCTTGTGGAAATCGGTTTAGCCGCTTTTGAAAAAATTGAGCAGTAAAAAACAACGCGTTTTGTCGGTTACGTCACCTATTCCATTAAATCTTCGGAAATAGCAGTCACGGTCACTTGATCTTTGAATCGTGATCTTGATTAATGGCCCAATGGGGGACGGATGTAGCGCCCTTCTTGATTAAAACGCCCTACTTCCATTCAAGACTTTTCTAAATAAAAACTTTATCACTAACACTAACTTTTCGTGTGATTTTTGTGCTTTGTCGTTGGCAGCTGTCGTCTACTGCAAAATATGAGTAAAAAAAATCAATATGCAGCTTTTCGATGTAAGATTTCGCGTCGACTAAATATGTATTTTACTCGTGTGTTACGGCCAAAAGTCGGTTGGTATTTTGCAGCTTTCATTTATCAGTGGTAAAACTGATATTCATAGTTTCAACAAGCAGAGATGTTCTGTTTTAAAATATAATTCTACAGAGTTTTAACGATTATTAAAACAAAATCTAACATTGTGTGGAAAAAAATGTAAGTTCGCAATTGCAATTTGATGATTACGCAAATAATAATGCATCATTGTTGTGGGGCATAATGTCTTTTGTTTTGGGACATACCACTGATTTGTTGTAAAGTATTATACAAGGCTGTATAGGCATTATGTCTAAGGGGAGTGGAAGAACTGAGAATATGGTCGTTTTGAAAAATGTGTTTTTTTTTTTCAATCAATTTCCATCATTTCTACCTTTCGGGAAGCTAATGATAGGTTTTCTAACTTTTGGGAATCTAATGATAGGTGGTAAGTAGAGGTGAATTATAAACCACACCAGTACGTACATGTGCTTGTAAGGATTAAAAAAAGCACAACACCGCGATTTCGTATCACGGTGCCGGTACGAAAGTCTATTATCAGTGTTTGGTTATGAATGCACCTGTACAGCGATTGAGAAAAATGATAGCCACTTTATTAGAAGTATGAATGGCTCAAAAAATGAAAGAATTTCAATGAGTTTGGTTCTTGAATTTTGGAATATATTCAGCAATACCGTTTTGGTGGACTAATATCAATAAAACCAACAAATAACATTAACATAGATGCTGTGATTGATAATAATTAAAATGATAACAAAAACATGCTCAAACACAGAGCATGATTACCCTATTTAGCTTGAATATCATACATTACCCTATTTAGCTTGAATTACCCTATTTAGCTTGAATATCATACACAGAAGTAACAGGAATGCAGGTTTTGCTATGTCAATTCGAACATGCCATTCATGTCAATTGTGTTTAATCAAAATTTTACAGAAACATCAGCATCAACCAGCTGGAAGAAAAACCAATTCTTTTGTCGCTCTGGAGTGAAATATTTTTTTTTACTAATATTGCATTGCGTATTGTTATTGCGTAGTGAATGCTGTCAAGTTAACAATATCAATGTGATTACGACCCAAACTTATTATTTTCATAAAACCTTCATCTAGCATTTATTTCGCTTAACCTAGTATTCATTTTTGCGTATTGCGAATCAAACAACCGATTGCGAAATCGAACACGAGGTGCATCAAATGAAAGTATATGTTGAAACCGTGCCGTAACGAAACCAGTATTTTTCCCAACTCTGGTGGCAAGGAGTTGACAATTTTCCATGATTTTGGAAGTCGAATTGTTATCCTTATCTATAAATTCATGTAAGATTGCTGTTGTCACTAATTTTCACACCCCTCAGTGGGGCATCAATGATTTCAGACGTAGATCAATCGACACTCATGTCTGATCTTGATCATATGTGATTTTCCTCAACCAAGATCGAATCATCTAATAATTGATCTTACATGAATCAAGAATCATTTTAGCTCAAAATCACTACCGATTTTGTGTGACGGAAGATCAGTGCCCATTTGGATCGATGTGATTTGAAGATCAATGATCAGCTGATCATAAAAAGATCAGATCAGTAGTGATCTTGATTGGGAAACTCCCAAAAGATCTTCTTCGGCAAAGATCTCGATTTGACGATTTTTTTATTTTGATTTTCCCAACCCTGACGACAGACTTTTTAACATTTATTTATAATTTTTTTTATAATTTTAAATGAAAGGTATTCAAACATTTCGCACTCTGGTATTTTAGTATTCCTCCTTACCTTCATTGTGATTCTTTTGTATACAGTTTTTTTGTATTTTTTACTTAAAATTTCAATATAATAATTTGTTGACAACTACCATAAACAATCATAATTGAATTTATAATTGTTTCAATTGATGAAACTTTTAATAAGACTGTTCCATTAAAAACCTGTTTTAACCCACCTAGTGGTGCCTTGTTCATCAATATTTGACGGGAAATCAATGCAAGTTTCATATTGGACATTTGAAATAACTGTTAGCGGAATCGGGAGACTGTCACAGTTGCAGTAAGTTTTTAGGCCAGGCCTACAAGTTCGAATAGTTTTACAATCTGCTTCGAAAATTCCGTACTTTTTTATGTCGTACACTATATGAAGGTTAGACATTTTTACCTTTCATTATCCTGGAAGTCGGATCCATATAAAATCCAATCCCATTTAATAGAATAATAAGACAATTATTCGAATTAAAGTTCAACCGGCTCAAACGCGGCTAGTTTGTTTGGCTAGTTTGTTTGGCATAAAATCATTCTCCCTCTTCCCCTTTCCTTTTTCCCCCTTCCCATGTTGACAAACGTAGACTTTCATGAAACTCCCCCCTCCCCACAGAGAGTCTACTTGGTTTATGAATGGTATCATACTCACACATACACACATAGACATTTTGCGTACTAAATGTTACATCGTAAATTATGATGTATAATATCATGCAAGTAACAATTCAAAATAAATATTTATTTGAAGTAAAACAGTTTCCTAAAATTGTAAATTGTAAAATTTACATTGTCAATTCAAAAATGAGGCTTTTTTCTGTCAAAATTTGATGAAATTTAGATGAAAGTACTCATTTCACTTACAATAAAAAAAATCATATAAATTCCTTCAATACTTTTCGATAAAGCACGATTGGCCCAAGGCATACGCCGTCCCATGGCTGCCGACTCCCCCCTACGGTCTAATTTTCCTGTAGACTGCTAAAGAACTATACACGGACTCGACTTCCGGTCGAAATTACAGGGTGATGTGTGCAAAGCAAACGTAGGTGTTACAAATCTCAATTTTCTTCCATTTTTACACAATATTTTCATGTCATCCAAGATTTATAACACAGTTAATAGATTACTCAATGGGCGCCAGTAATGTTCGAATTGCCGTTTATCGTCAAACAGTCGAGTATAAGAAATCGAGAAGCATAAAAAATGGTAACCATCGATAGGACAAAAGAAGTGAGTGATTTATATGCCATGCCACATTTCGGGTTTTCCGTTCGATAGGTATTGGTTGTCTTTTCCTTGTTCACTCACAACAGCTGGAAAATTGGACGCTTTTTCAGTATCCCAATCGTTACTAGCTCAATTTATTTTCACAACAGCAATGTCAACAAAGGATGCTCGCAGGAAACGTGACGCAAAATTAATGAATTTATAGTGCTGAATGCTTTTTCATGCGTCCGAAACTGAAATAAATGCGTTTTGCTGAGCCATTAATATGTTTGGCTGAATGGAACGAAATTTAACGGGTTGTATTTTACGAATTATACCAATACGAAATTAGTCACGCAAAAGAAAAGTTTGATGTTTTTTCTTAACCTGAATATAAAGTCAAATCAATTAGTTCTTCATAGCTTCCCATCAATAACAGTTCGCTGACAATCGTCACATGAAATGATAACGTACTCAAATCACGAATGAAATTATTCATTGTCAATTGGACACAACACCCTCTCACTTACCAGTGCTGAGATTTAGTTTAAGCTTGCATTTGTCGTTTTGCTAGTCAAAATCTTGGTGTTATATTCAGATACGGAATTTGGTAATCCCACATGCAAGTAAAATTTCAATATTTGCAAGTCATATTTCGTGGTGAAATTGGATCGTCTGTCTTAGCCAATTATTAGCATACAGAACAAAAACATGACAAGACTTGAAATGGCGTCGAACATATGACAGCTGACTTGCAAATCTAACGGTTTATGTCCTACACCACCAGGTAAAAATGCTATAATTGAACTGTATATGCAAGTATACGTTAATGTACATAAACTTCTCCAAACGAATACAATTTCCCCTTGAAACAAAACTTCTTCATGCCGTGACACATTCTTGCTGCTACTAAAGTTTATTCATTATATTATTAGGTGGGGCAGTGGCTGTCCCATCACTGTCAGAGAATTTTTTAGTTTTAAATTAAATTACTTTCCGAGCTTGTTGAAACTTTCTCCCTCTATAGAAAAAACAACAACTCTTCTTATCTATTGCCGTGTCGAAGTGAGATATGTTGAAAATACCGCAAAAGTGCGTGTCATTGTCCTTATGGTAATACATATGGCATAAGGCCGTTACTTATATTTCAGGAACTGGTCACACAAATGTCATTTGTGTTGCTTACAGTGAGTAAAAAAAAATTTGCATTAAAACGGAAATTTCAAGCGAAGGATTTCGTTGGATTATTTTTCACAACTTTCGACGTGGATTATCTCAACAAGAGTGTGACGATGAACTTAGTTCACTGTATGGCGATGAACCACAATAAAAAACCACTGTATATCGCTGGTATAGTGAATTCCATCGTGGTCGTAGTACGGTCGCCGACGAATTTCATGAAGGTCGTCAAAAATTAGTTGTTTTGTTAGAAACCATCGATGCTGTGCTTGAACTGATAATGCAAGATCGTCATGTGACATACCTTAGGCTCGTATAATTTTTTTGACGAAAATTAGTAGATTTTGAATAAAAATCTAGAAAAGTACATCGACTTTGAAAAAATAGGCATTTTCGAGTTCAATAAAAACTAAAATATGGCACGGATCTATGGAGTCAGAAAAAATACGATCGCGGTGCATCAACCGATGTATAGAAGATCGTAACAGGTGACGAATCATGGATATATACGTATGAGCCGGAAACAAAACAGCAAACGACTGTGTGGGTGTTTTAAACCGAGCCAAATCCATCAAAAGTTGTTCGCGCACGAAGCACTTCGAAGCAAATGGTCTCCTGTTTTTTCGGATGAACGGGTAATGTGGCAACTGTACTGCTGGAGCAACGTAAAACGGTCAATTCTGAACGGTACACTACCATTTGTTCGCCTGAAGTCTTTGGAGAAATTCGCAAAACGAACAAGAGAAGACGAATCATCCTCCATCATGACAAATCGAGCTCTCACATATCAGCTCAAACCAGCGCCTTTTTTAACCGTACAAAACGTTTGATGGGACGTACAGCCCCGATTTGGAACCTAATGATTTCTTTTTATTTCCGTATCTCAAGAAAAATTGCGTAATCAACGATTTTCGACGCCAGAAGATGTTGTTGAAGCATTCAAAAACCATGTTTTTGAGGTACCATCTACATGCGAAGGCAAAAATACTTTACTTATTGGTTCTAATGCATGCAAAAGTGTATCGATCATCATGAAGAATACTTTGAAAAACAATAAGGCTATTTTCACATAAAAATGTTTGTTCTTATTCGCTATTCCCGAAATATAAGTAGTGGCCCTTGTATGCTTTGTGCCCGCAAGCCATTACAGCGTCTGAGATTTATAGCTGATCGTTTTGAATTAGATTTTCTGACTACTTTTCTGAAATAACATAAAGATGGGAAATTCCTAGAAAATATTTCTAGCTTCCCTGGCTAAGAACTGATTAAGAAACTAAGTTTTGGTTCATTTGGTTGAAAATTTTTTTATCAATTTAGTTAGGCAATGAATTTTGGCCATTTTAAAAAAGGTGTTCGGTTACCGGCAATTTTATTCTTTTTGGAAGCGTTTTTGACAAAATTCTTCATTATCTGATTGTGACTTCACCTTGGCTCTCATGGTCGAATATTTGGATGGTGGCGCCTTTGGTATTAATTTTGCTGGTCTTCAACGTTTTTTGTTAGCCGGAGCATCTACTGTATGAGCAGCTATTTTGTCTCGACAGCAGCCTGCATATCACTGACAATTTTTCACGATTTGTTGAAAAAATGGGGTGGCGGTAACCGAACACCTTGGGGTGCCGGTAACCGAAATTGGTAAACATTTTGAAAATGACAAAAAAAATCTTTGGTTGCGAAAATTTTAATAGCATCCGGTATTAAATCACGTAAAAGATCTATTTTACCTCATAAATATTCAATGCACTCACCTTTCCGATTGATGCTCTTCAAGTGATGATACTCTAAAAAAAGTTAGAAAAAACTTTTGTGTTGATATTCACGTAATTAAAAGTTATTTTGAACGCAGCAAAAAGTACAAGTGACTGTTTGCTTCGCAATTCGGCACAAAAAGAACGTGCTACTATTACACACACACATGACATTTGTCGGATTGACGCTATCTGCTTTCTGTCAAAAGTTACGGTAGGGTGCCGGCAACCGAACACTGCCTGCAACCGAACACCTTCCCCTACAGAAAACCCCGAACATGTTTAGTTGTATTCGGGGAGCTATATTACAGTCGTATCTCCACGGCAACCTATTCGCAAAAAAGTAGATCAAAATTATTACAACTGCTGCAGCACATGTTTAAAAAATATGTAAATCGTCCCTGGTAAAACATCAAAACAAAGTTAAAAAATCATAATAATAATAAAACTGTATCCGATCATCGGAAGTATATTGAATGACTTTTTCATTAGTCTAGAATTTCATTAGACTAGACCAGAAACACAACTTGTATTAGCAAAATCGCTATACTGCTTTCACCTGTTCATTGATAACATATTTCATGCTTAGTACCGGACTGTATCGTATCGTATGATTCGAATTTTATTGAACTTTTCACTCGAGTTCACTTGCATATTGGCTTTATGAGGGATAACCTCTTGAAGTTAACTTTTTGAACTCTAGAGTTAAAGAGTTTGAAAAGCCGAGGAATTAAGTATATTATTTAGCAAAACCAACCGAATGAAATCAATCTGACTTATCCAGAATATCTGCTAATTTCAGTATTGGATGTAGCTATCCTATAAATTCATCGAACTCATGATAGATTGTTAACCTAATTGAAACACTCCTAATGTGTTCTAAAATAAACACCGGATTTTGTTTAATCTATTATTCATTCGGATTTCATTTTGCGATAGGACTGCCATTGTCAAAAACATTTTAATTAGTTTAAGCCTTTTATTGCGGGCGAACACGCAAACGTTTATACATATTTTAAATAGCTATGCAAATCATTTTCTCCTGTGCGCTCGAAGGAAAGTATAATAAAACTTGCATAGCCCACAGGTAATTTGAATTAGAGCTTTCGCCGATAGCATCGATAGCATCGGGTGTACAAGGTGATTCGGTAACGCTTCAAACAAAGCATGTGCATATGTACATGCATCTTGATGTTTTGCTTTAATTTACCTACCGTTCGGTTCCCAAAAACGAACACGTTATAGGTCATTGATAAAAGTAAATATGGGTTTAACAAAAAATCAAAAGATTTCAATATCAAAAATACAATTTAAGCCAAACAGTGGCCGTTATTATCGTTCTCACTTCCGCTTTCACTTTCAATTCACTTACATGTCACTTCACTTGATTTTCCCTATTACCAGCATCACGCATAGTTAAGTAATCACAGTAATGAAAAAAATCATTTTTCCAACCAAATTATGGTGAACCGTAATAACCACAAGCTCGTCTAAATAATTGCTTTTTTTATGATTCGATTTAGTTACATAATGTCTTAAATTTGTTTATGTTAAATTTGCCTCCAAATTAAATTACAATAGAAATCTCTTCACACTTGAAGAAAATTAAACTGTACTGATTTGTTATAGTTATAGCATCAGTCAGATTGGCGGGCATAATGACAGAATTCTGAATACGATCCAAATTTAAATTTTCTTGTTGATGGTTCCACATGTAATGAAGTGCTTCTTCTTCCGCACGATTCCAGAAACTGTCAACCTAGATTTTGGTATACGTCTTGTCGTCCACAACCGCGCACATCGGTTTGAAAAGCCACTGCCGGTAGAACTTCGCTGTGCCGATTTTGTTCACGATTATAAGTTCATCGCTCCGTTATGGCTTTCGTACCTGTTATACGTATAATAAAGTTATCAAGTTTTTTCGTTTATTTTTTAATTCGTGTCTTTGGCACTTTCCAGATGCATGAATATTTTGATCACGTGGGATCCACTTGATATTGAATTCCGAGATGTTCCCCGATCCATTGAGATTTTCTTAGTAAGCATGGCCGTCTATTTTTCGAGAATCTCTTCTTGTACTGATGATTGTTTACTTGACTGACGCAAACATTATGTTTAGCAGTTTTCAGGAAAAAATCAAGCATTTTTCACTCACAAACATATGCGAATTAATCATTGTTTAAACGTGTCACTGATTCCCCATTTATCTAGAATCCAATAACAATGTTGAATTTTGAATATAAAAGTATCTTCGCCCTCTCCTATATACGCCACTGGTCTATCATAGTTATTCTTAAGAGTAACAATACTTTTCTTAAGTCTAATAATCTTTATAATAATAGTACTTCTGGAGAATATTGTTCAGATTTCACACTTTGTTTATCTTGAAATTTAATCACTCAATTTACATAGACTAAAATTAAATCTTCCCAGTAACATGACATTGATTCATATCACTTCAAATAGATTTCGTTCATTCGGAATTTTACCCGAAAAATTATTTTTGTCCGAACCGTGGAATCTTAATTAAGTTTCGAAAGAAATTCAATTTAACAAATCTGAAACTGAGGAAATCGAACTTTCAATTCTTAAGAGTATCACATTTACTTATATCTTTCTCTTTCTCTCAGTCTCACACAAACACTTACACACACATCAGCACACTTTCACTCATATGCACAAAATCTTTCGATTCTTGATTAACCCTAGAACGCTTTCGTTACTTTTTCCTATACATAAACGCTTTCGTGGGGTACACTTGAAATGAAATCTCTCTAAAATAACTAAAGGGTGATTTTTTAAGAGCTTGAGAACTTTTTTAAACAATAAAACGCATAAAATTTGCAAAATCTCATCGGTTCTTTATTTTAAACGTTAGATTGGTACATGACATTTACTTTTTGAAGATAATTTCATTTAAATGTTGACCGCGGCTGCGTCTTAGGTGGTCCATTCGGAAAGTCCAATTTTGGGCAACTTTTTCGAGCATTTCGGCCGGAATAGCCCGAATTTCTTCGGAAATGTTGTCTTCCAAAGCTGGAATAGTTACTGGCTTATTTCTGTAGACTTTAGACTTGACGTAGCCCCACAAAAAATAGTCTAAAGGCGTCAAATCGCATGATCTTGGTGGCCAACTTACCGGTCCATTTCTTGAGATGAATTGTTCTCCGAAGTTTTCCCTCAAAATGGCCACAGAATCGCGAGCTGTGTGGCATGTAGCGCCATCTTGTTGAAACCACATGTCTACCAAGTTCAGTTCTTCCATTTTTGGCAACAAAAAGTTTGTTAGCATCGAACGATAGCGATCGCCATTCACTGTAACGTTGCGTCCAACAGCATCTTTGAAAAAATACGGTCCAATGATTCCACCAGCGTACAAACCACACCAAACAGTGCATTTTTCGGGATGCATGGGCAGTTCTTGAACGGCTTCTGGTTGCTCTTCACTCCAAATGCGGCAATTTTGTTTATTTACGTAGCCATTCAACCAGAAATGAGCCTCATCGCTGAACAAAATTTGTCGATAAAAAAGCGGATTTTCCGAATGGACCACCTAAGACGCAGCCGCGGTCAACATTTAAATGAAATTATCTTCAAAAAGTAAATGTCATGTACCAATCTAACGTTTAAAATAAAGAACCGATGAGATTTTGCAAATTTTATGCGTTTTATTGTTTAAAAAAGTTCTCAAGCTCTTAAAAAATCACCCTATACATATCAGTGTATTTTCAAAAAAAAGTTCAGCTTTATTTTAAAACCCATTACAAAGAAGCTTAAATAATAATATTTGAGTACGATAAGTTTTACCATATAAATTTTGGTAAAACAAGTCCCTGAATTACGTCAAAATTGGGGGCGGCCCGTTTGGCATAATGATTATTTGGCATATAGGTCATTTGGCATAATGCCATTTGTATTAATAATAATAATAATTGTGAAATTTTGTTTGTTTTTCGATCGAGTGATGTTTTGCAAGGAAAACTCGAACGAAATGTGTGAATTTTATGTCATTTTTCTTTGATTCCACTCGCTCGGTGCCAGTGTTTGGCCCTGACAGCCGATCAATGAAACGGTTTTGTAAAGTTTGGTTTGCACGCATGCTGCTCTGAAAAGAAAACGGGTGCAAAATAGTTGCCCGCGAATTGCCCCGAAAGTGCATTTTTTCATGCGGTGCAAATCAATGAAACACAGTGCACCTGTTTTGATTGCCCGACTGCACGAAAAGTGCACGAATCGAGCAAAACACTCCACGAGTGTTCTCAATGAAAAACGACATTATATTCGGTATATGCCAAACGTGGTAGCCCCGTCAAAATACCCTTCATTTTGCTGGGATACAAATGTATACATATTTTTCTTTCTTGGACAAGTACCACAAATTGAGTTGTTGACGGTAGCTGTAACAAAGCAATGTATCCAAGAAAATGGCATTAGTGGCAGTATAATCAAAAATTGTACTATACACCTACTCAAAGATTAATACGTGAGTAGACAGAGTACCCAGGAAGAAATAAATCAAGTCACAAACAAGGAGAAGATAAGCAATCTGCTTTGTTTTGCGCAACCACCCAACCAATTTTACCAGGAATCTCGTTCTGATCGTTTTATATAAAGAATAGAGGTCAAGGGGTAATTTATCGATAGTGCTGGGTGCAGGGTGCAAGCGTCACAACCGACCTACCGTCAGAAATACCGGTAACTTCGGCAGGCAGATATTTGTTCTTGTTACCACACAGTAGTTGTGTCAGTCTAGATTTACTTGATCAACTTAGTTTACCCCTCGTTTATGCCTTAGTAAATATTTTTTCGTTAAATATACCGCAACATTACGTTACACTATAAAAATTGTAATCTGTGTAGTTACTTATGTCAACTAAACTCATTTCCTCTTTTTTATCGTTTATTTTGACCCTGCTTTAACCTAATTGTGGTCGTTCAACGGGTTCATTTTCTTTACACCGTTATTTGATAAGAGTTTTTTTACTGCAAATCAAGTATTAACCATTAAATGAGCAGAGAATAGATTGTTTCTTGTGTATAAGACATAACGGAATTATTATCAATCAATTCACAGCGCTAGTCGAAAACAGAGCAGTATTAAACCATGGGCACTGTTTCGGGCTGGTTACTCAGTTCTCCATACATTTCTATTGCATTACAATGATACATTATTAAATAGTTATTTAATGGAGGACATTAAACAACTACATATTTAATTCATCAATGAACTAACATTAGAGCTGCTATTATTTTAAACAAACATGCATGTCAATGTATCAGATTAATCATGTGTACTAAGAAGTTGCCCCAAGCAATAAAAAACCCACTATGATTGAAAACATTCAACTTTCTTGTTGCTTAAAAGTACACGTGATATTTTTAGGACCTTGAAAGTACAAAGCAAACTCCGTTGAAATTTTTTGCTGCCTTTGAATACACATGGTTTTTTTCGATAGTTGGGAGGTACTGAACAAGGTGTACTTTCTTGTTACTTGTGCGTATGGAATTTTTGGCAACCTAAAAGTACAAAACAATTTCCGCGTGAACTTTCTGCATAGAAGCATGTATAATGTATTCAAGAAGTCATTTAGAAGATCGTTCGGATGCGTCGCGTGAAACTTTCAAGTTCCAATAATTACTTTAAAAACGGGCTGCTTTATTAACTTCGAAGGCTGCTTAAGCCAAATCAGTCACTTTTATCAGAAATCAGAAATTGACATTTCTTGTTAAAAGTTGCAAACTGAAAAATAACTTGACTAAATTAAAAAATATATTTTTTATTATATTATTTGTAATATCCTCCTGTGATCGGATGAATACGGATATTATAGAAACAAATTGCACCAAGCAACGTTTCATTTACTCAAATCAAAGAATGACGATTAGGCAATCACTACTTGAGTGAGCACTTTTCAACTAAAATTAAGCATATGCGCTTACGAGCGCATTACCATTATACCATTTGACTCAGCACAACGGACGTATGTAATGTATGAGTGCATGTTAGAATTTGTGCTCTTTTCTACGTATTTTCTATTCAGTAAATTTTTTCTAAAATACCGTAGTCGACTTAAAAATTTGAAGGGCATATGGCGGAAACTTAATTAAGCTCGTTTGAAAGTTGTGATATGATCTCAGTTAAAATTGTAATGGATAATAAACAAAACGCTTTTCTCTCCATCCGAACATTCATCTCGATGATGACTCTAACAATACAAACTAACAAAAGATATAACAAAAAACTCCCTGTTTTAATATACATACAAATTTCTCGAAAATAGAATTTGACATACTTGAACTTGTCTGAAAGCTGCAATGGGCTAATGAGTTCCTATGTTTTATTGATGATACTTTTCATAGTAAAAATGTTACCGAATAAGCAGCAATAATAAAGTAAAATTTAGTAAATCTGAAAATTATTGAAAAAATCGACAAAATGTACTATAGAAAAAAGATCACCTAATCGTACATGGAAAGATGCAAATAGCATTGCCATCTTAAGCTGATTTTACCAATTTTCTGACGCGAGCAAAGAGTGTAACTAACATTATTGGCCATATGCAACTTTCTTTATAATTAATATGATGATGGGATTTTTTCATTCGTATATCATTTAAC
This sequence comes from Malaya genurostris, assembly GCF_030247185.1. NCBI lineage: Eukaryota > Metazoa > Arthropoda > Insecta > Diptera > Culicidae > Malaya > Malaya genurostris. The sequence continues at coordinate 121,993,578 of NC_080571.1, read as the reverse complement.
ACAAAATAAAATAATAATACTTATTACACCCTACCTGAGTTATTAAGAAAATACATATTTTCTCTAAGTATAAATTTTTCCAACAACACTATCGTTTCAGCTATGCAAGTTTGACAGTAATATGCGGAATATTTACAGTAATCGCAGTACGGATAACTTCTATCCATCGAAAAGGAAAAGCTATTCACCACCATAAATCTTGCGAAAAACTGATCAAGAAGTCATCTACATCCATCTTCTGAGATAGAAATTACTAACACTGTAACACTCTCATATACTGCGTAAAAACACTACATGGTACGTCTGCTACAACTAAAAACGACACCAAAACACCTAAAAAAACAATAAAAGACGAATAGAGGTCAATGAAGCTCGATTGTCCTGTCAAATTCGCTGAATGTGAATGAGAGCTCATCTCTCTAAAACTTGAGATCCACTGTTATTGAATTTATTATTCTATCCTTTTCTAATTAAAAGTGTACAATCCAAAAAAAGTGTACTAAAAAATCCAAAGATATGATAACAGCAAAAATCGGTTACTATGACCAAAAGTCGTTTTACACAAAATGAACCTTAAAATTTGTTGATGTTTCACGTGAAAAATTTTGTTTTTCGTTAAAATATTATAACACCTGATACCATGAAGCAACACTAATAGCTATGCTTGAAAATGGTATTGCGTTGTTGCATGTTTCAAAATTTTAACATCAACACCATTTAAATTCTTAAAGCGGAACTAGTTACTCTTATTAAAGCAATAAAATCACTACTTAATAATAAATAGAAGTAGGCAAAAGTTCACAATCAATCAAGATGATGACATATTTGATCAATTCATACAAATTAATTCCTACGATTGATTTTAGTGACACATCTACAATAGTTCGTAACAAGGCAACAGTCACTCATCTTTCCAGATCAAAGGCCAACAAATACAGCTAATTAAATTATGTCTCTCTTTCTCGTGGCTAACACAAAACATTGAAGACCTATTTCTCCCCCAATGCTTTGCCTACGAGAAGCAACTCAATTATTACAAGGATGTTTCTTATCAACACTTGCCCCTGATATTGTTAGATCACAAATAAACATCGATTGACGCGACAAATTTAACCTTTTCATGCATGGATATCAAGGATTAATTAGTAGTCTGTTCTGATTTGTTTGTAGCTGCATGAATGCATTACATCAATTTCAATATATTTCCCAACAGTATAACCACAGGTTAGTGTTAATGTCTCAGTGTTGATTTTCCACTTCTCGGAAGAGCTTTGATTAAACTCACACGGAAGTGTCATCTATAGCAGAGAATGCCAATTATCTATTGATCACACTTTGATAAATACAAAATTATAACAAATAAAAACCACACATGACGCATATTCTGATAAGATGACTTTATATTATATAGGGTGTTTTTTAAGAGCTTGCTGATTAAAAATTAAAATAAAACATACGTCAAATTATGATAAGTAAAATTTGATTTTTATTTGGTAGATAATTTCTTGTCATTGAATATTTATATATGATCTCGGGTATATGAACAAAGTCAGTCTTGGCATTACTAAGTGATACAAAGAGTGATATTAGAGTGACAAAGAAATTAAACAGCCTTTTTTAAGGCTAGCTAGGAGTCTAATCGAAGACTAATTTAGCCTAGTTAATTTAATTTAAAATTTCATTCATTTCAAAAATGCCTGCGTCCAACCGGAAAGGCAACAAGCCTAAGGCTAAAAATAATTCAATACGGAATAAATCACAATCCGTTATTCAACATTTTTCTAATAACATTCACGATCTTATAGAATCTGAATGTAAAAATAAAAGACAACGGATGGAATTCCCTTCCGCTGATCCTATGCCGTCTAACAATATTTACGAGATTCTTCCTGAATCCGATTGTAGCGACATAGAAGAAAATTTTTCAAAAATCCCCAAAATGGACGCTTGTCGTTCTGGGAAGAAACATCAATCTATGCCACCAGTGACGGTGATGATTTCCGACTTCAAAGCATTCCGTACTGAGCTTTCTACTTTTCTCCCGGAAGTAAAAGTCTCATTTCAAATCGGACGAAGAGGAAAATGTCGAGTCTTGGTTGATGGATTGGAGGATTACGAACGTCTTATTCGATATTTGTCCGAGAAACTTCATAAATTTTATTCATATGATATAAAATCAGACAGACCTTTCAAGGTTGTCTTGAAAGGCATATCAAATGATCAACGTATTGATGAAATTAAAAATGAACTTGAAGAATTACTTGGTTTTGCCCCTTCCCAAGTAATACTTACGAAAAAAGAGCGAATGGTACTTCTAAACCACGCTCTGGAATTTCCCATGAACTTTACTTAATACACTTCAATCGAAGTGATGTAAACAATTTGAAAACATTAGAAAAGGTACGTTTCATTTCCCACATTAAAATTCATTGGGAACGATATAAACGGTATAATCGTATTGCAAACTTAACTCAATGTCGTCGTTGCCAAGGCTTCGGTCATGGAACCAAAAATTGTCAAATGGAAATACGGTGTTTGAATTGTGATAAATCGCATTCGAAAGACGTTTGCCCAATGAATGAAACCACTGATAAATTTTCATGTTCAAATTGCGATGGAAATCATAAATCTAATTATTTGAAATGTCCTGTCAGGGAAAAAAATTTAAACGCTCGTTCGCTTAGACAACAAGTCAAATCAACGACCTTAAATTTACAGAACATACCTGAAAATCAAAAAACCGTTACAAATGCCACGCTTAATTTTGCTAAGGCACTTATTTAATCGAATTTAAAACAAAAAGACAGGTACGCCTTCCAATTCGTCTTCTAGCGAAAACAATTTATTGACAGGTAGATCGATCTCATCATCATCTTCTTTTAATGTCAGTTATGCCAGTATAACAGGTAGAAATCTACCACTTAATTCTGCTAATGTAAATAATCAAAACACAGGACCGCCTTGCAGTTCATCTTCTAACGAAAACAATTTATTAATAGGTAGATCGGCCATATCATCTTCTTCTAATGGCAGTCTACCTACAAATATTCCTTCAATGCCATTCGCTTCTTTAAATGAAGTTGATTTAGGCGATATAAATGAAAATAAAATGATCTACCTACAAGATCAACTTTTTCAAATGATCATCCAAATGAATTCGATTTCATCACTTTTTGAAGCATTACAAATCGGATGACAATTTGCAAATAATATTATAATGAATTTAAAATTTAACAGTGATGGTAAATAATTATTTGAATATTTTAAATTGGAATGCTCGATCTTTGAAATCGAGTGAAGATGAATTTTATAATTTTCTCAAAGTTCACAAAATTCGTATTGCCATTGTGACAGGAACTTTTCTTAAACCAAATGTCAAATTGAAAAGTAATCCACATCATATGGTTCATCGTATTGACAGGTTCACTGGAATGGGTGGTGAGTTGCCATTTTTGTCCAACGGCAAATTAAACATCGAATTTTACCTTCTTTCAATACTAAAGTTATTGAAAGCTTGGGAATCGAAGTTGAAACCATTCATGGAATTTATTTCATCGCTTTAGCATTCCAATGCACCGGCGAACAATTAAATTTCTTTAAAGGCGATTGGCAAAAACTCACAATATATCGACCGAAATCGAGAGTGTACACAATTTTAATTTGAACGTTGTGAGTCCTATTGAAAATGAAGTCTCACTGAAATATGAGCATATTTCAACCCAAGTGTTATCACAAGATGACATTATTGAGACGAATTTTGATGAAATTAAATCAATTTTTAGGAAACTCAAAAACATGAAGGCTCCTGGTGATGATGGAATTTTTAATATTCTTATTAAAAATCTTCCCGATGTTGCCTTGAGACTCCTGGTTAACATTTTCAACAAGTGTTTTTCATTAGCTTACTTCCCAAAAAGATGGAAAAACGTTAAAGTAATTCCTATCCTCGAACCTGATAAAAATCCAGCAGAAACATCAAGTTATCGACCAATTAGCTTACTTTCTTCTATCAGTAAACTTTTTGAAAAAATTATCTTGTTGAGAATGATGTCTCATATAAATGAGAATTCAATTTTTTACCAGAGCAGTTTGGATTTCGTCATGAACATTCAACTACTCATCAACTTATCAAAGTGACGAACATGATAAAAGCAAATAAATCTTCTGGGTTATCCACTGGAGTTGCTCTTCTAGACATAGAAAAAGCATTCGACAGTGTTTGGCACAAAGGTTTAATAGCAAAAATGTGTGATTTCCAGTTTCCTATTTATTTGATCAAAATGATTCAAAATTATTTAATTGATCGTACTCTTCAAGTTAGCTATCAGAATTGTAAATCTGAATTGCTACCCGTACGAGCCGGTGTTCCGCAGGGTTCGAGCGTAGCTCCAACCTTGTATAATATTTTCACTTCTGATCTTCCAAATCTATCCGTTGGTTGTCAGAAATCGCTATTCTGTGACGACACAAGTCTGTTAGCCACAGGTAGAAATCTAAGAGTGATCTGCAGTCGCCTACAAAGAAGTTTAAATATTTTCAGTGATTATCTGTCAAAATGGAAAATTAAACCAAATGCAGCAAAAACGCAATTAATTATCTTTCCTCATAAGCCAAGAGCTTCTTTTCTTAAACCAAACAATAATCACATTCTCAAATTGAATGACTTGGAATCGACATGGTCTGATCAAGCTAAATGCTTAGGTTTAACGTATGACAAAAAGCTCACTTTCAAGGATCACATTGAAGGAATCCAGGCAAAGTGTAATAAATATATTAAATGTTTATATCCTCTTATAAACAGAAATCCTAAGCTCTGTCTAAAAAACAAATTGTTAATTTATAAACAAATTTTCAGACCAGCCATGACTCACAAATATAGAACCATTAGACGTAATGTCACATAATATTATAAGCAAATTCCGACAAAAATCGATACAATCTTCAATTGAATCGATTCGCTCTCTGTATTAGTTAGTAAGTTAGTATATAAGTTCCTTTTCCCCATTACACAATACAAGTAGGTTTAGAATTTTCCCTACACAAAAATCTCAGAATTGCGGAAGCAAATGATATCCTCATGGTAATAACCAAATTATATATATATATATATATATATATATATATATATATATATATATATATATATATATATATATATATATATATATATATATATATATATATATATATATATATATATATATATAATATATAATATCGGAAGTGGAAACCGTGGACCGATAGTCCCAAAGTACTTTTATATATTCACTAAAAAGATCTACCAACTGTATGAATTTCGTTTCGCTATCGCTTGTGAAAAAATACTCATGAAATTGAAAATTTTCACTAATCGCACTGTAATACTGGAACCGGAAGTCGGATCTGGATCAACTTTTCGGGGACTTTTTTAAGAATTTAAAAACCTTTCATTTGCTTCTTAATTTGTGAAAATTGGTTAAGAAATTTCCGAGAAAATTGAGTGCGCATTTTTAAATAGATTTGCACATATTTCCTTGTAATTCCAGAACCGGAAGTCGCATCCAAATGAAATTCAAGAAAATTGTATAAGGGTATAAAACCTTTCATTTGAATCTAATTTTGTGGAAATTGGTTCAGCCAACTCTTAGAGACGTGTGTAACCATTTTTACCTTTTTTTTTATATATAAAAAATAGGTATAGAATTCGCTCAAACTTTCGGAAAATTTTCCGAGGCCCGGAGGGCCGAATGTCATATACCAATCGATTCAGCTCGACGAACTGAGCAAATGTCTGTGTGTGTGTGTGTGTGTGTCTGTATGTGTGTTGTCAACTAAGAGGTCGAGATCTCAGAGATGGCTGGACCGATTTTGATCAAACTAGTCGCAAATGAAAGGTCTCCCCGTCACCCAGAACGCTATTGAATGGTTTTGAGATCGGATGTTTACTTTTTGAGTTATACGAATTTTTATGTCAAAATTTTCAGTTTTTTGACAGTATCTGTCAAATTTGACCTTGAAAACAGAATATGTTTCCAGACTTAGATTTCGCTCGGTAATACCTATCCAACAAGCCATAGATTGTTAAAATCCGTCCATTTTTAACGGAGATATCGATATTTTTGTGTAAGCCTTATTCCAGTAGAAGGAATTTTGAGCGCTGTATGAAAAAGCAATGCTTGGGAGCAACATGAAACACGATTTTTTATACTGTTACATATAATTGTTTCTAAGTACCAAAAAGACTGTGTACAGCATCCTTTTTTATGACAATTCGCCTCGGACCAATTTTAGCACGGTTCATTTTTGGCAACATAATCTTTCGAATATGGCATATGTAAACCAGATGATACCAGCATTATCGAGTTGGAAGTAATTCCATAATTATATTGATTTAAACTATTTACAGCAATAAATGCTGGAAGCACATGACTTCCATATACCATACGACTCAGTTCGTCGAGATCAGCAAATGCGTGTGTGACAAATAATTTCACTCAATTTTCTCGGAGATGGTTAAACCGTTTTCTACAAACTCAGATTCATATGAAAAGTCGTATACTCCCAAACAAGGTTCCTGAATTACGTTTGGATCCGACTTCTGATTGCGGAACCACAGGATGATATGTGAAACGAAATTAAAATAATGCAATTAATTTTTCTCGTAGATGGCTGAACCGATCTAAGATTCAAATGAAATCTAAGAATCATCTATGATTCAAATGAGAGGTCTTAAAATCCTATAAAACCTCTTACTTTTTAGTCAGATCCGACTTCTGGCTTAGAAAATGCAGGGTGATTAGTATAAAAATGTTCATTTCACATAAATTAATCAGGTTTATCGGGTTTGCAGATTTGGATAGTCGATTACCAAATAAATTTATTTCAGTTTGAGCGGTATTCGTTTTTGGATTCGGAATGTACCCCCAAATTTTAATTCGCACTACAATTTCTCAAAGATGTCTACACACTCCTCAGGTGAATTTAACTGATTTCGGCTACACCGATTTTAGAATTCCGGTTCCAGTATCGAATCGATTCTCAAAGCTCAATCATTTTCTCAAAAAAGATCAAATCGAACTTCAAAAACAAATATTACAGCACTTAGGGTCCCATACAAAATTGGTGAATTTTATCCGATTCTGGAATTACAGATGATGAGTTTGTAAATTTCATGTAAATTGTTTGGCGTAATAATTTAAGGCCATTCGAATCATTCTGGGCTATGCTAATTCTTGAATACCGGCTCTGGAAGTACCATAAATAATGACGAAAAACTCTAAAGTGGAACTTACTTCGACATCTCATGGAATGTTCAATCGATTGTCACACGCTAAGATTGAAATTCAATATGTTTTGCAGTTTCGGCATTACAGGGTAATGAGTGATTAAAATATCAATTTGCCGTTTTAAACGACGATAATTAAAATAATGTCATGAGAACTAAAACACCTAAGAATATCCATGCAAAAACACATGCGTATTGATAAAAAAAGGTATCATCTCACTGCTAGGTGGATTAATCACGTTTTTTCCTGTGATTTCGGAACCAAGTCGGATCCAAATGAAATTCCGGAACTTTGTATGGGGCTATAGGACCTTTCATTTGAATCTAAGTTTGTGAAAATCGGTTCAGCCATCTCTGAGAAAATTGAATGACATTATTTGTCACATACACACATACATACATACACACACGCACACATACACACACAGACATTTTGTGATCTCGATTAACTGTGTCGAATAGTATACCTATGACATTCGGCCCTCTGGGCCTCGGTTGTAAGGTTGGTTTTCACAGCGATTGTATAGCCTTTATATATGAGAAAGGAAAACGGAAATATTCATAATATTATATCTAAATTAGTTGAAAAATATGAAGGATTATGTATTTAAAATTATTTGAATAATAATAATATCATAGAACATCTCTACCACATTTCCAATATTTCTTCCAGCTGTCGAAAAACGAAATATTAAAGTATAATTTAGCTACTATATAACTATAATGTTTGAAAAACATTTTCTTTTTCACGCAACACAACGTAGTGCAATGTGCATGATGCCATTCTGGGTTTGTTACACTAGGTGCATGCATTTCATACAGGCAGCAAGCGCGAATGCCTATATTTCCTAATTTCAGAATACCCGAGAATGAAATTGACAAAGATTATTACATAATTTGCATATTTTGATGAGCTCTCATTAGCACAAAAATGTTCAACCTCCTCGCTACTCCTCGTTTATGCATATTCGCTGCTCTTACGTTTATGACTATTCTTGTACAGATCATGTTCGTGACACTGAATACTTGCTACTGGGACATACGCTATCAAACATAATGCACTGCTATTAAAATGCAATAATTAATATTCTAATTAGTGCGAAATTCTAGCTAGCTCTCACGAATATCATCAACCGATGTTTGCTCATTTATGAGTGAACAGGGAGCTTCGCGGAATCTATGCATGTTAAGTTTAGGTAAACAGCATAAAACTAATTTTAACAGAGCTGCCAATCTGAATGAAACTCAATCTAGATTCAATCCAATTACGGGTACAACTTGTTGAAGCTTATCCAATCGCTTTATGAAACAGCAATGATTAAAATCGATACTACATTAATCCACTACACTATTTAACTGTGGCTCATTGACAGCACAAACCAGAAAAATAATCAAATCATATTGCAATATGAAAATTATATTATGAACTGTTAAAACAAGTACCAATTTAAACCCAAATCAAATGTGACACTGAAGACTACACAGACAAAAATGTGTTGTCAAGTTACTGCTTTATTTTTCAATTTAATGTTGAATGCAGGATTAAATGTTGAATCAAAATTACTGCTTAAAAAATTTATGCAGTTCAATTCAGTTGCATGTCGATTATGGTTTGCAATTATTTTTTTATTCAAGCGAAATTTATTTTTTATTATTGTTGATTGTTAATTAAATTTTTTGTTTCTGTGTGAAACCAACATTGTATCATAATTACTTATTTGATTATTCGGTAAGATAGAATTGAAACAAAGACAATTGCCTGTATTTCAGTTATTTATTATTGAATTCAAGATCTTTTTTTATACAAATGTAGCGTTTTTTCATAATTTTAAAAAAAATACGGATAAAATTATTCGTCACGGTTTCGAAGGAATTCTCGAATTTTTCCTGTAGCACGGCTCATTAGGCGGCGCACACCTTCTTCTTCCATCGTTTTAGCTATTCCACCAGGTCGTCATCTGATTGATGTCTTTGACAACCTTTCCCTTTGCCTTGAGTCTCCTCTTCATGATTGCCCAGTATTTCTCAATAGAGCGGAACTGAGGGCAGTTGGGTGGATTAAGGTTATTCGGAACAAACTGGACCCCTTTCTCTGCATACCATTCTTGAACGACTTTGCTGTAATGACAGCTTGCCAAATCTGGCCAAAACATTACGGGATGGTCGTGGGATAGAATGAACGGCAAAATTCGTTTTTTGAGACACTCTTTTTGGTATAGTTCCGATGTCATTGTCTTATTTGTAACGAAAACTTTCGTTTTTTTTTGCCACAACTGCAAATGCCAAATCATAAATTTTCTTGCAAATTTGTCGGCAAAAATAAATTTAAATTTGGCTGGAATATCCCCCCGAGCCGTTGCCAAGTAAAATTTTTGACCTGGGATTTGCCCGAAGTCAGCCTTGACATAGGTTTCATCGTCCATCAGAAGACACCCGTCGAACTTGGTCAGCACCTGGTCATATAGTTTCCGAGCACGAATTTTGACCACACTATTTTGTTTTATGGTCCGATTTGGCTGTTTGCTAGCTCGATACGACTTGATTCCTTCCCGGAGTCGAGTTCTCTTTTTTTTTTTTTTTTTTTCAATAGTATAATATATATTTTTAGGCACACTGCTTAAGCTCTAAGATGCCAAGGGAATTTCCTAATCTTAATTAACGACTAACTTAAAACTAGAATAGTATCATTAGATTATGTCGTCTAGAATTTTTGGAAAAAGCTTTTAGCTGGCGTTCGGCAGTGGTAGGTGAATTGAATATTGCATGACTTCCAGTTGGTGCTATCTATGGCCGCTTCCTTTCAGTTCGTGTGGGTCCGCGGGAAACACCCCCAGGCTACGAAGGCCCGGCGGGTGGCCCGCATGCTGGTCATCGACTGGAGCGTAGGACCGTAGGCGGTGATGGTGATGTTACGAAGAGATGAAAAAATAAAAAAAGTAAATATTGTGGAAACCGAGGTAAATAGGGGGTATGGAAACAAAATGTCTGAAAACTACAGAGATCTAATTAGTTGCCATCGAGATGGTGAAGAAACGGGGGAAGGGGGAACGAAAAGTTAGTGACAAAAAAAGATCTTGTTAGTTCCAATGAAGATGGTGGACAGGGACGGTGATCGAGAGAATCGGGCGGATGTTAGTGTCGAACCTGTAGGTGGAGATTATACTTTCTGAGCGAGGTATATCAGATTACACTTGGATATTAATGTGTTTGAGGTACTGGTATATAAGAAGCATATAAGAGATATCCCGACTAGCCAACACATCTCGGACCGGAACTAGAGTCGAGTTCTCCTCACGGTACTATCGGCAGCACCGAATTTTCTGGCCAAATCACGGTCCGACAGATTAGGATTCCTTTTAATCGTCTTCAAAATCTTACCACGCAGTTTCCGGTCGACAGTTCCACTCCGACGATTGACTTGAGGCTCCCGAATCGTCGTCAATGTTTCCTTCTACCGTTTGATAACGCGCCATACAGTATTTTTGGGCAATTTCAGCTGTTTAGCTAGCCTAGATGCAGACCACAATGGATTTTCCAAATAACTGTGCACAATTTTTTTCCCTTCTTTCGGCTTCCATGTTTATTGTTTACAAAGTACAGGTGATTTGCGTAATGTCAAAAATCATACGTGAAGCTGACAAAATTCCCGACACGTGGGTGCCAAGAACTTCCAAATCCGTCCACCAGAAGCACCACAATATGAACAAAAGTTTGTTCCAATCCTAAATGAAGCAAGCTTTAGACAAATCATTTGTAACGATTGTAATGTGCTTTATTGTGGAAATGCAGGTCATCCAAAACATAGAAGACGTCCATGACGTAGAACCACCTTGAGCTAGTTTTAAATTTAAAAGAAAGCAGATTGAAAACAACTTACAAATACAAATTCAAAATGAAAATTGCACAAAGCTACCGCTGGGAGGGGGTGGGTGAATCGTTTTGCTTATCAAACTACCTTGCATGTAAAACACAGGAACAAACAGCCTAATTGAACAGAAGAGCCGAACATGTTCAGCTGTGCTACCCCAGAGGCAGCGAAAGAGGCTCTCAAATCAGCGTCTAACGACAAAGCAGAGAGTACAAATAGACTTACGAGACTATGTGTAGTGATGGCTGGCGGAGGAATTGCCATAGAGATATGACTATAATTGAACTGAGTGACGCACAGCTAAACATGCTCGGTTCTTTCGTTCAATTATGCTGTTTCTTCGTGTGTTTCACATGCAGGGTAGTTTACCAGGTATACCTTAGCGAGCCTCATTTTTTGTAAGGTTGGTATCATCTGCAAACATATTTAATACACATCATAAACATCAGTTTGTTCCATCGTGTTATCCATTAATTATTTATTTTCATTTGACGAAAAGTGCTGCAGAGCTCCATCGAATGCTTGTTGAGGCATATTGTAATCATGACCCATCGGAAGCAATACGAAAAAGATGGTTTAAACAGAGATAATGATTTTGAAGTGAGAAATGAAGAACTTGGAAGACCATCAGGAAAGTATAAGACGGCGAATTTTCAAGCAATATTGAATGAAGATGATAGCAAATTGTTTGGTACCCCTCTGGGGTGATTTTTTGCACCAGCAGATCGTCCAGCATCCTTTTGGGAAAGTAGAACGATTTTGTTATTATTGTTTTGTGCTGTTTTCCCATTCCACAATTCCATTCCATGTTCCTTTTATCCTTCCTTCCGCATCAGGAAAATAATGAAAAGCCACGGCAAGACACAAATCTCCAAATAACTATAGGTTCTACTTGATCCAATTTTGTTCCGATTCCTGATTCCTTCAGACTTGGACTCTTTCTACTATAATTTGTTTTTATCGATCTCATCACGCATTGCTGAGCAGCACTTCGAGACACTAAGCATCAGTGCACTTTTTACGGTGTTCGTCGACTGCATCCTCAGTCCAGGCATGAAACCTACGCACCGGTTTATCGCTCTAGTGAAATGCCATCACTGCATGAAACATATAACATTGTTACCTAAAAATAGCACTGTATTAGTCTCTAATAAAGAATGCCAATTACATAAAGCTTCCAGATTAGGCAACTCATAGTTTTGTTTCAATCCTCGCTCGAAATTAAGAAGCGAAATCACCCGTTCACAGAAGAAGCTCTCCTTAAGTAAAATGATTATGAATAACTGTGCTGCTGTACGATACGAATACTTGAACAAAAGCCATATCTTGATTTAAAACAAACCTTTATTGCAAGGAAATAGTTACAGTAACCGCAAATTAATTTTCGTCAAACTTTATTTACCATGATAGATACAGGAAGCCTTGTATACAAGTTATAAGTTTCATGGTTTGTAATATAATATGAGAATCACAGATGAAACAATTAAGAAAGACTCGTCCCATATCGGCTGAACACTTTGTTTTCCAAAGGTCCCTCCAGTGTAGAATTCTTCGTCTTTGAAAACACTATAATACCCCTCGACGAACGTTAGGGAGCATTTTGAACTAATGGAACTGAATAACACATTGGTAACACTACTAGAGAAAATATTGCATATGGAACATGGAGATGCATGGTACACCACACTTGTGGTTTCCTGTAAGTGCCATAGCTCACCCATTGTAATGGTTAAGTTAATACTACTGGATTACACATGCAATTTTTGATCGTAAGGGGTGAATTCCCAAAGGCGGTTAGAAAAATATTCCTTTGGATCAAAGGCTCAAAATACGCTTGATACATTTAACTCACCAAAAGTCGAGTTTCTTCGGAAATATTAGATAATCAAAAGTACATTACTTAGACATTCAAAATTTCAAATGTTGTATTTTAAAATGATGTTCCCTGACCATAATCGTAATTGCAATGATTACACCCCTACTTGCTGTTAAGTGAGAAAGTGTCGACTTACAGGTCGTAAATATACGATAGAAATAGCAACGCAAATAAGCCTCTTCTCCAGCTGCTGTGTCGGTGTAAAAGACACCCAACTTCGAGCAAGCAATATGTCCGTGTATCAAAACAGGGATACCACTTAAACCGCACATACTAGTAATTTATTTTCACAGATGAAGACACAACTATGCACGATGCTTGCACGAATAGCACATAACTCTATCTTTATATCCAGAATGTGCAACTATAGACGGATGACAATATTTACACTTGCACAGTATTATGGTACAAACGCTGATGAAACACACCAATTCAACCTTCTAACTTCGCAGCACGTTTTATACGTATATAACTTTGAATATACCTCATTATTCTATTATTTATTTTCGATAAAGGTAATCAGTTTAAATTTGGATATCTAGATATCTAGATATAACAAAAATAAAACTTTATCGACATGATACATACTAGTCTAGGGTACCTAAAATTTCTAGAAGAAGCCTAGTTTTAATAATTATTGCTAATATTTTATAATCTAAGATATATGTAGATGGTTGAATCAATGGAGTAATAGCCAGTAATGAAACTCGCAATGTTGGTATAAAACCTGAAAACCCCGCTAGCTCTGCTATTCAACAGACAATGTCAACTAAATATAATGCCGTCTAAGCATATTTATTGTATTTGTTGGGCCGACCTTATTGTAGAGAATAGAACTGATACAATATATCAGCATGAGTCCTCCACATCACATCGTAGGATATAGATTCTGCCCTGTCGTAATTTATAAATGTCACTCCTATTGGCAACTTAAGGGAAAATTAATCAATCAACCGTTGTTCCTGTATCAGTTGAACTAGTATATTGCGAACATAGTTTCCAATATTCTTACCTGTTATTGCACATTGTTATAGCTAACGAGTGTAATCAATTAAAATGGTACACAAATATTAACTGATCAAAATTAAAACTGATTATCGGATTTTCTTGAAATTTTCAGACTATAAAAACTAGTAATGAGTCATCATGAACCAATTTTGTTTTATTCTCTATCATCTATCATCCCGAAAGCACGAACATTTTCACTACACGCATCTAATTAAGTTCGACTGATTTTACCAGTATTTCTGTGGTTTTTATCCAAATTTTGTTCAACAGCAACTCTGTTTTAATAGTTTTGGGATGATTACAAAGTTTCTTCTTCACAAATGCCCAGCACCATTTCAACATGTTTCGAGCGTAATGGCAGGATGCTAGGACATCCCACAACAGAGATAATCCTTTGTGCTGACAGAAACTGTTTTTCGAAGCAATCTCCCATGTAAATCGCACTTACAAAGAAGTAATGAAGGAGCGCTTACTTCACCTCATCCGCAAATTGCCTGACAGATCAAGAACTTCTTAGGAAATATCGAAAAGAAATTCCCCCGAAACATCCAACTAAGACTTAAAAAAATATATATACTTGCCCAGATAGTTGACGAAACTAACCCAAGTGGGTAGCTCTAAATTTTTACGCCCTTTCCTCTTTCTCTTCTCTAAAAACTAGGGAGAGTGATTCACATATGAACTCAGGCAGAGGGTGTAACTTCACTCCAAAAGTTAGGTAATTTCGTTTTCCAGTATATAGTAGCAATCATGTAATCCCTAAAGAACAATTTTAGTTTTAAAACGAACTATGAACAGTGTGAAAAAGAGATTATTTCATAAAACTAGTATTAAAACTTCAAACTGCATCATAACCGACTAAACATCAAAATAAGACCATTCATCGTATGGATTGTAAATCAAAATTAGGAATTAGTGCAAATCTGTGTTAAATATCTTGAACAGTTATTCTAAACTAATAGAAATTTATCCCCCATTATGTGGATAATTACGTAATAATGGGACTGTTATTCTGAGATCAGCACACATACAGATACAATAAAAAACGTTACGTTCTTGTGAAACGAGTTTAAAGTGATGTGTATTTCATATAATTTTGAAAAACTTTATTGTGTTGCATTAAATAAATTTTTATCGCGAAAGTGGAGGTAATAAACAGACTTATGTCTGACCGCCTTCGAAAATACGTTTATTTCAGCAGGGACCAATGTTAATAATATTATTGTTATTATTATTATTATTATTATTATTAGTATTAGTATTATTATTATTATTATTATTATTATTATTATTATTATTATTATTATTATTATTATTATTATTATTATTATTATTATTATTATTATTATTATTATTATTATTATTATTATTATTATTATTATTATTATTATTATTATTATTATTATTATTATTATTATTATTATTATTATTATTATTATTATTATTATTATTATTATTATTATTATTATTATTATTATTATTATTATTATTATTATTATTATTACTCATGTTATTCATTCTCGAGTGCAAGAAGAAAGTTCAAGAGCCATAATAATTGGATTGTTGTATGTCAACACGCGTATCGACAGAAAAAGTATAGTAGGATCAATTCACCAAACATTGACTGAGGAACAATTGAAATTGCAACGAAACGAGAAGTGTTTTCCGTCTCTAGTGTTAGGTATCGCAACGAAATTTCAACGAAAACAAAGTTTAATAATTTGATCTGGCGAAATCAATAAATTTCAATTTTCAATATTGGCTTGGCTAACTTCGGTCTGGTTTGTGTAAAACTTTTGTGTTTATTCATATTTCATGGTTTCCATTGAAAGCTCGACCAGGACTTTCGCATCTGGCCGTCACCGAGAAGCACTCTACGGAGCATATAGTAGACTGGGCAGCGGGCATACTGGGGTGATTTGCATTAGGCATGAGAATGGAATGGAATGGAAAGGAGAGGAAGGGATTTTGGTTTGAACTGTACTAGTATGGCAATGGTACAGCTTTCCATAACATTTGGATGCTTTGCTAGTATTATAATGTACTTGGAGTCCCAGCACTGGGAAGGAAAGAGAGCGGTAATGTTTCAATATACCACGGAAGGAAAATTTCATGGGTAGAACGATGTGGCCGTTTCATAAGAGCGTATAATTTAATATTGCTTTCAGAATGTTTCGGCAAACAAATTGGTCCATTTTACTGTGATGTTTGCGGATTTTTTCATCTTTCTTTTGAAATATCCAGTTATTTAACGATAGCGAAATTCAACGCGAAAAAACTAGGCAATGCATTACTTACTATTAAATGACCTCATTTATATTCCTAGTTGATGTCACTGATTAATCTAGCATTATTAAAATCAAGTGATTTTGACATAATTAATTACATCCGCCTAATGATTGCGTTATACAAAACCTTATGCATTCAAATTTGTTAAATATAACAATTTTTAGCGGCATATAAAAATGAGAGGAATAGTTTTTTTTTTCAAAGAACAGATAGCAAATATTAAGAGATGTTTTCGTAAAATAGGAATATGTAAAGGATTGGAAGCATTGCTATTTCTTCCGCGACAAAACAGTAACAGGCGATGGTAGTAGCGATCTCACAGCCCTGAATAAATGAAGGAAAACTTCATCATTGTCAAACATTATTTTGAATACTGTTGACATATCCTTTATTTGCCTCATAGTTCCATTTCAAAGTGAGAACTATTTCATTTCAAGCAGTATAGGCACATCTAGTTCAGTGTTTTCATGAAAAACATCTCTAAATCGGAATGGCGGGATCAAACATATGTATTCTAACCTGTATATGAAAATGAAAAGAAATTGAATAACAACGAAATTAAACAGTCATATTTATTAAAACTGAAGTTTTCATTTGTGTATTATCTTGTAATTGGAAATGTGTTTAAGTAAGATTTTTACGTATGCGCGTCCCGAAATGATGATTCGATGTCGGATAATAAAAAATCAATCTAAAAATGACATCATTTTCTCTGTTGATTATAACGTAAAAGGCTTTCGTTTTTAGAGTAAACTTTTATAATATATTGTGGTTCAAGGTTCTACCTTCAAGAAAATGTGGAGATATCCTACGGGAATGGAAATATTTCATTGCAATACGACTGAGAAACATAATTTGATTCTGATAGAAGTGATGAAAATTGATTGACAAATGCGCATTTTTCAAAACGATCATATTATCAGCTTTTTTATTTGCCTTACACAGAATAGGAAGAAATATTACAAAGCGCCTCTGCTGGATAAAACATCCCTCTTCCTCTTTTAAGCATTCAAGACTTTTCTAAACAAAGGTTCATCACTAACAGTATCTTATTGTACAAACTTTCTGCTATGCAAGTTTGGCAGCTGTCGTCTGTTGGGAAATATAAATAAACTGAAAATATCATTAGGCATCTTTTCGATGTAAGATTTTGCGTCGACTATATAATTATTTCATCCGCATAAAACGTAGAATAGTCGGTTTCTTTTTGTATCTAACTTTCAGCAGTGCTGATGTCTCTTTTTAAAGTTTAAACATGCGAAGAAACAGTCTCTCTTCTTTGATATATTAACTTTTTCATAACTGTCACTCTACGGATATTACCCTCGATTCAGCAGTATGGTTGGATTTAAAATATTATTTTACAGATTTATAACGATTATTAAAACCAAAGGAAGCTTACAGAAGATCGAAAATGTTGCAATAATTGCAATAAGTCGATTACGCATAAAATTTCTGATGCAAACTTTTTTTCTATTTTTACATTCCAAAGGGCTTAAGCGTCATTGTTGTGGGGCATAATGTTATTTGTTGTGGGGCATTCATCTGATTTGTTGTGAGGCATAATATATGGTTACAAAGGCATTATGTCTAAGGTAAACGAAAAAGCTGAGAATGTGGTCGTTTTGAAAAACGTGTTTTGAGCAATTAAGTTATATCACTTCTACCAAAATCACTGAAGGTTATCTTTCTCAACTATATTGCAATGAAATACCATCATTCTCAAGGAAAACATATTAATACATATATTACTATCAACCATGAAGGGGGGGGGAATTTATTCAGCAGGGGCGCTTAATAATACTTTTCACTACTACCTTGCAGTATGACCAAGGCCGTCATCTTTCCATTGTATCAGAATAAAACATGAAAAACTACACATCTAATAAAAGCATGTAAATATACGTCTTCTGGGACCGACATATACGAGTGTCGGAAATGACTAATTTTTACAGTAGATCTAACACTTGTTCAATGCATTTTGACATATTTTTAAGGACTGAAACATGTAAAATTACACAACTGCTAGGTATGTTTGACACATATTTAAATCATTCTTGTAGAAGTCATTCATTTTACGAATAACGTTCTTATGAATTGTGCTTTGTTATATGTGTATTTTCCTGACCTGTTACTTTAATAACTTTTGCTGTGTACGCTATAATAACTACACACGCTCGTGCAATATTACTCTAAAGTGAGTATAACTTCACTAACTTTCGCTAAAAGTTAAACTACTAAATATTGAGTAATGTTAGATTTACTCACTTCCGAGAATACACAGTACAATATACAGTAAATACAAATCTGTGTTTATTAAATTATTTATTTATATAGAATCAATTAACAGACACAATATGGTCCTCATGATGATTTCTAATAATATTTAAACATAATCAAACATATTTTAAATTTCGTCGAACAACTTCAAACCTACCTTTGACGGAAAAGAAAAACTTCTAACTTCTATTGATGATACAGATTGATCTGTGTATGTAGCAACCCTGCTATTTACGAAAATCAAACATATTTCGCCCAAATTAAAAAATCAAATATACTTCGCCCAAATTAAAAATGTTTCATACACAATATCGGAGATTTGCCATTAAACTGGTCAAATGGTCTCTGAGAAAATCGAGCACTTTTTTCCATTATAACTACGTTTATTTACACCAACTCAACTGTTTAAGACGTTCAATATGTTTTCGCTTATAGCAGTAATATGTAACCATATGTTTGTCATGGCAGCTACGAGTTTCCGGTACCACAGGCGTTTGTTGAAGATTTTTATGCTTACTATAAATGACTGTTATTCCGAAACTTAAAGTGGAATATGGATAAAACTCAATAACAGTGACATAAGATTTTCCATTTGTACTTAAGATTGTAAAAATCGGTATAACCATCTTTGAAAAAACAATTAGTGTCATTTTTAGAAAAACGTTTTTCAAGCGATCAATTATAACACACAGACTCTACAAAGTTATTATTATTTATTTATTTATTTATTTATTTATTTATTTATTTATTCATTTATTTATTTATTTATTTATTTATTTATTTATTTATCAATTTATTTATTTATTTATAAATTTATTTATTTATTTATTTCCATCTGACCTGGATTGATTTCAATGGAGTTTTTGGTGGAGTGGAAAAAGCCCATTTGAAATTCATCAAATGCGCGTAAAAACCTTTCATCTTTTAAACATTTTACATATTTGTTTACATAATTACAATTCAAAAACATTAGCCTAACGTATAAAGGTACAAACATTGTCAATTGCTAAAAAATAATTAAGTTCTACTTATAATCTATCTGAGTCTCTTAGGCCTATTTTTGAAAACGACACTAGATACACAAAAGTCAAAAAGGTCGTACACAGTATTGAAATCATTACACATTACCCTAATCGGTTCGTTCTGACCATACTCCGTTCTTCGTAAGTCGAGTTGCAAGAAATTTCGCGCTCTTAGCGTTCTTGGAGGGACATTAATACATATTTGCGAGAGAATCTTAGGAGCATCAATTTATCCATTCAGCAATTTCGCTATAAATACAGCTCTGAGTATATTTCGTTATATTTCACATAATTTTCAAGGCCTCGCATTCAAAAATTTCAATCATATATCTATAGTACCGAAACAGCACACAAACAATACAATCCTAAACCTCAGCTACATATCCCTCAGTTGGTATGTTCTCGAGGTTCAATATGCTTACCGCAGTTTAACCATAAAGTGGGATGAACTCCGTCCTTCACAATCGTGTATGGTAACTTTATTCCAGCCGTTTTGGTAATGTTCCACCCCACGCATCTGAGTGTACCTGTATAGGATATATGTAGTTTAACACCATTTGTTTTCCAGGAGCTTTGCATGCGGGAAACCACGTAGTTATGTGGAGAAAGTTTGTTTGTGTTTTTAGGATTTCGGATAAAGGTTATGAATAGAACGTGCAGTGGTTTTGTCCAGCATTGGAAGAAATTAAAAAAAAATGTTTTCGAATAAAATAATGTCTGAAGCTTTGCAAAATAGTTACGATTACGAATTTCGGATTCATATGTGTGATAAATGGTAAAGCTACCAGTATTGTATTGTTTTGATTATGGTACCACACAAAAGCGCTTTTATCCTTTGACCAGGCGAACAACCAAAATAGGCTAAAGCCGAGTTTAAATAAACGGAAGAACTATCCTCTCGAATAGTAAATACAAAATGGATATATTCAAAAAACATAATCACCGTACACAAATTTGTTAACTATTTATCATAAGTGAAGTTGTGAGCTATGAACAGAAAGCAGGCGGTAAGTGAGCTAGTTCCTGAAAAGCTAAGCTCACTGTCAACATATTTGATATTGAAAAAAAATAATCGCTTATTTTATGTCGCAATTAGGCATCGATTATAAACGATTATACACTATGTCAGGTCCGCTCATTATTTCAGCAAAGTTAATTTTGATTCAATTTCTTATGTAATGTTGTATTTAATCAACTTTTATGACAATGTCTTCATGTAGTCAAGTTTTGCGTTCATTTCAAACAGATGAATCTTGCACAACCTTTTTTAAATTGCAAGTTTTGAGAAATCATCAAATCATTTTATTCTAAAAATGAAGAAAATTGCACACACTAACCTAAAAATGTTTGAGACGGCCAAAACTATGCAAACTCAGAAGAAAAATATTTCTTAGAGCATCATTTCTCTCATTTTCCTTCCTTAAAGGCTGAGGACAGTAAGTTCAAAAGAAAGGCTGAGAACAGTTTACTTGAGAATATTCTGTGAAATTTTCAGAATGCTTCATTGAGTTTATAGCTCGATTTGTGTTTTTTCTGATTAAATAACTGCTGAAAACAGCAACACTTGGAATTGTACAACTCAACTTTTGCATTGAATATCTCGACTTTTAAAGCACAAGTAGATACCGTCAGCCTGAGGACATGCTTGTGGAGATCGAATTTTAAAATTGTGCTGGACAATAAGTTTGTTGTAGTCGGTCGTTTTTTCATAACACTGTGTTATGTTTCCGAGATGTAGTGTATGTATTGCCACTATGAATCCTTCCATGTCGGGGCTCGAACATATGACAACTGGCTTGTAAGACCAGTGCCGTATGCATTGAACAGACAATTCGTAAAGACTGTCCCAGGAAATATGGACGCAACCAAAAACCGCTGCCATTTCGCAATGGTTCAGAATCTGTCAATTTTTATAGCTGCGTGCTGTTGTTTACACTCTTCTCTAACCACTTGTGCAGTTGTTTATTCGTTTTCATTAGTTTGTTTCGAAATGCGTGGACTTTCAGCAGAACAACGTCGAAAAATTGTGTACAAATGGTGCACAGAACGCGGACTGTCACTGAGAAAGATAGCAAAAATGGAAAGAGTAAGTGAAAAAGCCGTGAGGAATGCAATCAGGAAGTTCGGTGAGGATAACACCTTTGAGGATAAACTGAAAACGTGTCGAAAAAAGGTCCTGCTAACGCTCAGTTGGATAAACGTATACTGAAGGCGTTCGAGCAAAAGAAGGAGGTTTCAGTTCGGGATGTGGCCAAAAAAGTGGGCACTTCGAAGTCAAATGTTCTTCGTTCTAAAGAACGTTTGAATCTTCGAACCAATAAGAAGCAAAAACAATTAAAACGTAGTCGGAGACAAGAAGCATCGATCAGGCCGATGGTTCGAAAGCTGCACAATACGTTTCTTGCTGGAAATTTGAACTGCATAATCATGGACGACGAAACCTACGTGAAACTCGATTACAAATCCTTACCGGGACCACAATATTATACGGTGCGAGAAGGGCAAGTGTTAAACCAGTCCGAGACATCGATTGAAGTCGAAAAATTTGGTAAGAAAGCTATGGTCTGGCAAGCAGTTTGTAGCTGCGGTAAGATTTCGAAACCCTTCATCACCACTGCTTCAATGAACAGCGAAATATACATCAAGGAATGTTTACAAAAACGACTTCTACCTATGATTCGAAGCCACAAGGATCCTGTTGTCTTCTGGCCAGATCTTGCTTCTTGCCACTACTCGAAATCAACGGTAGAATGGTATACTACCAAAAATGCCACTTTCAGTCCCAAAAGACATGGATCCACCAAATTGCCCACAATTTCGACCAATTGTGGAATTTTGGGCATTAACGAAGGCACATCTTAGGAAACATGTCTCGGCAGCCGAAACCATTCAGCAGTCGAAAAAGATCGGAAAAAGTGTCAAAATTTGTCGCCAAGAAGTCTGTACGGAATTTAATGAGTAACGTTCGCAAGAAGGTGCGCCAGCTAGCCTACAATGGCTAAGTTGCAAATGTTGAGAATAATATTCTGTTGTTGTAGTCTAATATTATCTGTATAACGAATAAAATTTGAATATCTAACACTTGTGAATTATTTACAGCGAAATCAAAGTGCGTCCATACTTTCTGGGACAGTCTTTACCCATTACATATATCGTTTCTTCTTTTTGAAACAATTTGTTATAACTACTGGAATATCTATAGAAACATGTATGGAAAAAAATAGAATTCAAATTTTGGAATACATTTTCGAGATCCGCAGGACTGAGTTACAAATACCCATCGATTCAGCTCAACGAATTTAGCACATGTCCGTGTTTGAATGTTTGAGTATATGTGTGTGTACAGAACAAATTTGCTTCGAAACTTACCGAATTAGTCTCAAAAGAAAGGTCTTTCAGTCAGCTAGCTATTCTTTAGTTTTAAGATCTGATGTTTACCTTTTTAATTATTTTAAAGTTTATGGCAATTTTTTTTTGTTTTTTGACATTATCTGGTGGAGAATTCGAAATATGTAACCTTATACAGCCTTATGGATATACTTTAAACTGACAAGTTAGTTCGAAAAGTTACAGTTCAGATTGATTGTGTTGACACTCGCTTAAGCCATATGACAACACACTTCAAATTTATGTACTAAACTTTTGATCCACAAATGGAACGTACTTGTTTATTTTTTAATGCATCTAGGAACTTTATATGAACATAGAGAAACACATTGGAAGAGTGTTGATTTTTAGCAGTGTAGACCTGCCAATTTCAAATTTTCAACATTGCCCTACGCTAAGAGTGAGCTTGCTTGTTTGTTCATCATGTGTGCTTGTTCTTGCCCAAGGAGTTGTGTAATTTCTCCTAGCCAGTAAGTTATTTTCCACCATCCTCATGGTAAGAGCTCCATCCGGAATTACCACGGCTGTCAGCAGACCATGTGTTGCTGGATGGTAGTGCTATAAAATGAGCACAATTGCAACAAAACACTAATCTAGCACCAGAAATGATTTGTTTGCCACACGGTACCCTATCGCTATTTCATACAGCAGTGTAAAGGATACAAGCATGTGTGAACGTAAAAATGTGACAAATAGATGTTGGTTATAACTGTTATAATATGTGGGTGATACGAATAGAGTAGGTGCACGATGCAGTATCAAGAAACCACTTGGATTCCTATGTATTAAAGCTTGTATGACTTTGGTGTCGTGGTTACATTGAGAAAGTTCTGATTAAAGTAGGTACATCCTGTTACGTTGTCGGTAGCACACCTGAGAATGGATGAAATAGTTTTTCATTTCAATTTTCATGGTTTTATCATGTTCGTGAACAATCCTTTCATAGCAAACATTCGAAACATTCAAGAACGTTAAATGAAATTTAAAATGGTAGTTTCATCCACAGAGTACGTGCTTGAAAAATCAGTAATTTTGTCTTATTTTAATATTTAATTCGTTTGTGGAGATAACACATCACTCAATAAGTCGTGTGACTCACTAAGAAAACACTTTTTTATCAATATAAACTATTTTGAGAATAATAGAATCATTCCAAAGCTTCTCTTAGTTATCGATGACGTGCTTGTAGAAATATTTGACTTTTGCTCCAAAATAGGCTTCGCATTCGAGCAATTGCTTATTCATTTGAGTTGAACTTCCTACCGGCAGGAATTTAGATCAGCAAATAGCCAGTAGTCACTGGGCGTCGGATCTGGACTATACGGTAGATGAGGACGCGATTCAAAGTGTTCAATTCAACCATCGTTACCATCGACTTGTGAATCCGTGCTTTGTCTTGGCGAAATAATGTTTTTTTTTTCTTCGGCATGTAAGGTCGTTTTGCTTTGATTTTTGCATTCAATTGATCTAACAATGCTAGTATTCGTAGTATTCGCTGTCGATTGTTTTTCTTTTCTCAAGATAGTCGATGAAGGGTGTAATCTGTGCATTCCAAAATATTGAAGTCATAATCTTCACAGCAGACTTTTGTACCTTGCACGCTCGTTTTGATTCCAGAGTGAAATAATGAATCCATGTTTCATC
This sequence comes from Malaya genurostris, assembly GCF_030247185.1. Classification (NCBI taxonomy): domain Eukaryota; kingdom Metazoa; phylum Arthropoda; class Insecta; order Diptera; family Culicidae; genus Malaya; species Malaya genurostris. The sequence goes on along the minus strand of NC_080571.1, from coordinate 121,968,940 downwards.
CATTGTCAAGTAACGACTCGAAATTCTGATTTATTACTTGTAAACATGGCTCAACACATGCTCTATAAATTATATCCAATTTGTGGACTTTTTGCCTTTCTCATATAGAAAGGTTATGCAATCACTGTTAAAACCGACTTTTGAAACGAGACCCTGACGGCCGAGTGTCAGTTCTTCGAGTACGAAAAATGTCTGTGTGTATGGGTGTATGTAACTTGTTTTTACATTAACTTTTCTCGGAGATGAAAGGTATTGTGGTTTTGTGGTCCCATAGAAAATTCCTTAATATTATTTTGATTCAAATTCCGGTTCCAGAATTATGAGGTAACATGTGCAAAAAAAATGAAAATATAACTTTTTCCGAAGATGACTGCACCGAATCTCACTAAATCAGATTCAAATGAAAGGTCTTATGGTCTTATAAATAAATCTTGATCTGACTTCCTGCTCCGGAATTACAGTCTTGGTGATTGCTGATGATTAATGAAAAATTACCGATTTTCACAAACTTCAAATGAAACTTTGAATTCGGAATGAATTTCATCTGAATCCGACTTCCGGTTCAAATGAAAGGTCTAGTGGTTCCATACGACTTTCGAATCCGACTTCTGGTTCCAGAATTATAGGGTAAGGTGCATTAAAAATATCATACCTCGGTCTGTATCGGTTCTTTTCAATGGAACAGAGTCCGGTAAACACTTTCGAAGTCATTGCTGAGCTTGTAGTCTTTTTTCCATCAAGAAGTAATGATAAATTTACACACGAGATGGTTTTGATGCATTGTTTTGAAAATGACAAAAGTAGCTTCACTTAACAGGCTGTCACATTTTTCTGACTAATCGAAATTTCACACATAGTCTTTTGAAAGTTGGTACTTCATAAATGGCATATGGATTTGCCAATGATAGTGTCATCTGTGAGTCAGTCACACGAGTTATTGGGTGATGTGTTACTACATCGGTTTACAGTTCTGGACACCAAGAACAAACTAATGCAAAAACTGGCACAACAAAGTGGCTCAAATCTCAGAAATGCATGGACCGATTTTAAAAACCATAGATTCAAATTGAAGGTGTTATAATCATTAAACTGCAATTCTTTTTCATCTTAATCCGACTTCCGGTTTCGAAATTACTGAATGATGAGTGTGAAAAGGTTCAATTTCACCAGGATTTTTTTTAAATAACGATGTTAAAACGGTGTTAAGGGGCTGTCCATAAAAGACGTCACGTTTTTTTGGCAATGTTTTACTCCCCACACCCCCCCCCCCCCCCCCACCCCTTTGTCACAAATTATCACAGCAGCGAAGACCCACCACCCTCATCAAATCGAGATCACTGCCGAAGAAGATTGCTTGTGACCTTTCCCAATAAAGATCACTTCTGATCAGTAATCAGTGATCTTTAAGTCACATCGATCAATATCGGTACTGATCTTCCGTCACACAATGGATAGTGATTTTGAGCTAAAATGATTCTTGATTCATGTAAGTTAATTCATTGGATGATTTGATCAGCTTTGATCGTGGTGGTGGAAAATCACATATGATCAAGATAAGACAAGACATGATCTACGTCTGAAATCGTTGATCCCCCGCTGAGGGGTGTGAACATTAGTAATAATAGCAATCCTACAGGAATTTATAACTATAAATTACGCGTGTCAATAAGACTTTTCCAAAATCATGGAACATTGTCAATTTTGTATCTTTGAGAAATGCTCTTTTAACACTCCTTATCAACAGAGTTGGGGAAAATACCGGTTTCGTTACGTTATGGTTTACGTAGTTTCAACATATATTCTCGCTGATAGATGAAAGTTTTATTATAATAATAAGTTTGGATTGCAATCACATTGATATTGTTAATTTGACAGCATTCTATACGCAATAGCAATGCTCCATGCAAAATTCGTTTAAAAATATATTTCACCCCACATAGTTACTAGAGCGACAAAAGACTTTGTTTTACTTCCAGCTGGTTGATGCTGATGATGATGTTTATGATGATGCACTATTTTGATTAAACTTAAAAGAACGCTTTTTGACATGAATTTAATTTATGGAGGTAACAGGAGCACAGGGTTTGAACATACAGCAGGCGCTGCGTTTGAAAGGAACGTTTGAATTTCCCTTGCAAAACTTGCACTCCTCCCGGGTAGATGTGAATAGTAAACACAAAAACCAAAATAATAACAAATTTTACCATCATATCTTGTCTTGATGTTCCTGTGCTGTCATAGCAATACTTCATATTTTCTTGATATTCAATCGAAGGAATCCTCTTGATAGATTAGACAAAATTCATTTAGCATCAAGATTTGTTATTATATCTTATTTCGTTATTGATGAGGAATACCAATTTCATTAAGTACAATTGATCCAGTGGTTCCTTTTTCAAATGGAATACAATTTAATATACTGCATCAGAATAAGACAAGAGAAATTCTATTTTCAAAGCTAGAAAATAAAATTACTGAAAAATTCGTCTTCTATAAATGTTTTGCTCTTGTTTTGATGTTACAATGGCCGAATCTTATATATTGTTGTTATTTTCTCATGCATACTTTGCAATGATTTTTGATATTTTAACCTTTATTTCAAACTAAATAATGTTATTTTCTACCATTGAGATGTTTGGTTTTAATAATTGGTTTGGTTACTTCTGTGTAAGCTAAAAAGGGTAAATTAATCAGCTGCATCAAATGCTTCATGATCGAACATGTTTTTCTTTTCATTATAATTATTGATAATCGCAGCATATATGTTAATGTTATTTGCTGGTTTCATTGATATTACTCCGCCAACATGGTTTTTCTGAATGAATTTTAAATACACCAATAAGCATAAAATTTCGATGCGACCGATCAAACAAACTTTTTGAAATTCTTTTATTCTTTATGTGGTTTATATTCCACATCTGCTTACTACCTATCATAAGATTTCCGAAAGTTAAAAAATCCATAATTCCAAGCGATTGGTGCACCCAAACTCATATACATTGACTAAAATTGTCATTGCATAACTTAAGTTAAACCGTTTGAAGGCATCTTTTTTTTACTGATATTAGGTATTATTATTATTAATTTCGCTAATTTACTCACCCTTCCGTGCATTTTTGCTGATCACAACAGAAATGATTTCCTGCATCATGCATTTCCGAATTTACAAGAAGAAGCTTTTACATAAACAAATACACGCTTTCCTGTAGAATGTAAACGTTTATTGTGGAGATTTGTTCAGGAAATAGGGCAAAGCAGTAACATAATTAATCATTGAAAATATTGGACGTCACACTCCAACAACCCTCCCCCCTTCCCCCTGTCACAAAATGTCACGTTTTGTGAAACACCCCCCTCCCCCTTGCGGCTTGACGTCTTTTATGGACAGCCCCTAAACGGATATTATTGGTTGATGACTGAAAAAGCTCACTTCACTTCGACTTCGAAGGTGAAAAAATACGTCGAATGTTAAAAAATGATAGAAAATATTTACACAAATTTGGATCCAAATTAAATGCTACACAACCACATTGGCTGCTGTTGAATTTTATCTGGATCTTACAGAAATTTTGTAGGTTTATCAGTGCCCATATATATCAGCTGCAGAGGAAATCTGAAAACATGTTTGAATTTTGAATTTCTGAGAAAGCTTGTTTGCTCTAACTTTATTTTAATTGAGAACAACTAATATACACATAATTCAGATCATCGTTTTCCATTTACTTGGCTTATCTAAGACATAGCTCATTTCATATTAAAATATATTTAGCATGTTTCTTGAAAAATATACATTCTGCTTACGATTTACTGGTATTTGTTTCTATTAGCTAGCTGAACTGGTTAATAACAACTGTATTTGAATAAGAATTTTATTCGACCGAAATTCCCTTTCCACTCAAACGTGGTTCTAAAATTACCAAACCATCCATCAGTATCCTGTACAACGGTTTTCACATCTGTTACGACACAAAGACTCTACTTGCTGAAAAAGATAATCCGATTCAATTTCAACCAATAAAGAGCGATCAGGTGAGTAAATCTAGTTAGTTACTTGCAAAGCAAATTATGCGCTCAGATACCACACCAGCAAGTACCCAATTTTAGTCGGTAAGGCAATCCCCAACGATTATAACACTTCAGGCTACATAACGTTCTTCAGATGAACCACACAAGTATAACGCCTTGTATTGCTCACTCCTAAGTACGCTGAAAATTGTGGATTGCTGCAGGATTGAAAATACCAACAAATTGGTGTAGAAGTTACGGCACTATAAGTGAGACGTGAAACGTAATATTTAAGAAATAAATTAGCTCTCACCCCACACCTGTCTTTTCTGCGAAATAAATTTGAATTTTGATGCAATGGAAAAAAGTAATTTGTGTTTCATTAGTACACTTGATGCCAAGACCGATGCGAAAGATCTCGCACCCGTTTCCACTCGCTAGGGAAATATGACTTGACAATTTCAATAATTTGAAAACAGAAGCTCTCTAAATTCTGATAACGTTTTTGTGCTAACATTAAACGCAACAATATATTAGAACCGATAATTTCATTTCAAACATACATATTTAGTTATTCCAATTAGTGTAATTTATGTATTTAGTACGTTGAATGAAACCTTTTTTATATCTTTACACATACGATTTGTTCACTTTCACACTAAATAATTCAATTGGGTTTCCTTTAAATATGAGATTCATATATTATATATTGTGTGGTACTCAACATTTTATTAGTTAATTATTTTTTCAAAATGTTTGAAACAAATTAATCGTTAAGGAATTAATTATTAAAAATTATTAAAAAATTGTTAAGATAATGTGGGGTGATATGCCGATCTAGGAGAGTTGTCGCATTTTAGATTTCGAAGTTATAGAAGTGCTCCAGAGTAGTGAGCGTTAATGTAAATTCACCTCGTGAAACGGTAACAGACGTAGTGATCGAAAAAAATTATTTCGCGCCGCGTAAAAGACGGTATATCATTCGAAATCCATCTTAAAATAATAGTATAACCTATCTTCGTGACAAATAGAACGTTGTCGAAAAAATTTTTTCAATCACTGGCAAAGTTTTTTTTTATCGTCATTTGGAATTAAATAGCGTCTATACCTATAAATCGGTAGAGACAAAATCTCCTTTAGTTTTTGCCGCGTTTTTATTATGAAACGCGTGACGTAAAATGCGTCCATTTTTCTCATCAAGAACGAGTACTTCCTTCTTGAATTACCCACTTTGAATTAACTCACAATAAGTGGCATCTCACCCTGCAAAGCGGCATCTTTCCCGCAAATAAATTTCTTTCTAATAATTTATTATGATTATCATTGATTGTTTTTCGAATAGATACATTGGATTAACAAGAGATGTTTGTAGTATATAAAAAATATTCACAGTTAACGTTTCGTTAGATTCTGTTCATTTAATCTTAATTTGAAGAAAAGTTTTGCATCTCTCCCCACTTCATCCTACAATTTTTTTCCTCGACTTATGATGGCTGGAGTTTAAGGGGCGGGTGGGACCTAACACTTTTGAAAAATCATTTTATTTTTTTCTTTATATTTTCTTACCTGTTCAATTTTGTGTGAAATTTTCAAGCATATTGGAGCGAAACTCTGGAAATTATGATCCTTTGTCTGTATTGAAAACTACTTCACGATTTATTTTCAAATTCCGCACACACTTTCTATATGTAAAACACTAGACCCCAACATTATCTTTCTCGTTTTTTGGTACTTTGGGGAGTTTCTACGGCTACAAAAAGGCGTATTTTTATGTGAAAAATCGTAGTTTGATATAAAACAACCACCAAAAATTAACAAAAATTAAAAGAAAATCAAACAGAAACGTTGAGGTCTAGAAAAACATCTACTACAACTATTCTGCCCTGATTTGTTCACTTCTTTTTATTCTGAGCTGAGATACAGTGGACACCGAAAATCATGATTTCTAAGAAGCGTCCTCAAAAATACTCCTTCACCGCCTTATTTTTCAATATTTTTCCACTAAATGTTGTTGGAATGATGCTTCTCATTATGCAAAACATTTGAATTTATTTTTTGGAACGATATCTCTAACAAATCCCAAAAATAGTGTTATTTTTCATCCGTTAGGCCCTAGAGAGTTCCGTCGTAGAGCTTTTCACCACTAGTTCCGGTAGCTCCGGTACCGAAAACCAAAGACTAGTCGTACCGAAATAAATTTTTGTTGTCCCCAACTAACAAGTTCTGGTAACTGGAAAACGTCACTTGTTAAAAACACCTTTACAATTGAATTTTTTGAACTTATCACCCTATAATCCCGGATTCAATGCACAAGACGCTGGTCTTACAAGCCAGTTGTCGTATATTCGAGCCCCGATCCAGAAGAATTCTTAGTGTCAGTAGGATCGTAGTACTAACCATGCAATAATTTTGTACGCTGTGAATCGGCTGCGAAGTCTGTTGAAACAGAAACGCCACATTCCACCTGAAGTATGTAATGCCAAGACTTTGCTTTTTGCCCTGTTATCACGGAACCGGATAAGATTCAGAAGGTTACTAAGTAACTGTAATACCTTTCATTTGAATCTAAGATTGATTGCATACTATTTTCATTTTTTGTGTATGACACTCCGTACTTCCGGAGCTGGAAGTCAGATTTGGATCAAATTCAATACCATTCATTTAAAACCAACTTGTGAAATCGGTCCTGCCATTTCCGATTGAGTGCATATACCCCTTTAGCAAATGTAACTTATTGAAATTTCAAGATGTTTTACAGTTGTTTTAGATTTTTTTATATTAGATATGTTCAGAAAGATTCTGAACATATTAAATTTATTTTTAAACTTATCACTATTAAGTTTCACAATACTGCCAAAACAATCACTGTAGAACAACATATTGTGCAGCAAATCACCAACTAGTCCGGGTTGCACTAGCAGTTAGAGAAGCTTTGTAAAAATTTTCACATCGTCATGTAAAAAGAACGTAACTGTTATATTGTGCAATTTATTAGATTTTTTCCAAATGGCTGTCATAATTGTATCGGACACAATATATGCCGAAATGATGAAAAATCTCTTAGGAATGAAAATGAGCGAACTGATGCTCCCCGCAAGGTTAAAATTGATCAGGCGGACTGACCTTGCTCTAAAAATACTTTTCTGCTGTTTATTCATTTCATTTTTCCATTTCTTTTTTCATTTTTAGAAAAAATGTTACGAAATCAAAACTGGCAATTTTAAAAAAGGTTGTGCCAGATTTATCTGTTTAAAATAAGCGCCAAACTTGCAGACATGAAAACATTATCATAAAAGTTGCAGAAATACAACATTACATACGCAATAAATGACAAAACTCAATCAGAAAACTTGTATATGGTTTTCATCTTGCTGACATCTCTTTTTAAAGATATTGAACAGAATCTAAAGTTTATCAATGTTATTTTCGTAAGTATATATTACTGCCTTAGCAACTAGCCCGTTCAACTCCAGTACATGGGCTTATTGAAATTAATAGCTACAGGGCGTATCACAAAAGTTGGGCCCACTAAGATGAATGACTATACTGTTTTGTTGTTTAATTCAACTAGTTCGATTAAAAAAAACCCTATTTTAATCCACCTAGTGGTGTAATGATGCCTTTCTCATATTACTTTTGTTTCTTATCACTAGAAGATTCTGTCAGGATTTGCCTTTTCGAACTTGAATAAAATCGAAAAATTTCTTTGGTGTAAACTACCATCACCTTTTCCATTTGTAAACAGGTGTATTCTTCTTCTTCCGTACCAGCACGTACCGATGCGCACCGATTTTGCATAATTTTGTATGACAGTTTGAATAATTTGATACTTATTGCCCTATAATTTCGAAACCGGAAGTCGGATCTATTTAACTCTAGATCTATCTAGTCGATTTAACCGTTGCTGAGAAATCGAAGTGAGTTCCATTTATGCAACTTTTCTTCACTATTACCGGTGCATTCGGAAGCGTAAACCGGGCACTAGTAGTCCAAAAGTAGATTTATATATTCAACAAATAACAAGATCTGCCAACTAGATGAATTTATCAGTACATTTTATAAAAATATGCACCTCGTGTCGCCATCGCTTGTAAAAAAATACTAACGAAATTGAAAATTTTTACTAATCGCACTGTAATACCGGAACCGGAAGTCGGATCTGGATCAACTTTTCGGAGACTTTTCAAAGAATCTCAAGACCTTTCATTTCCATCATAGTTTGTAAAAATCGGTTGAAAAATTTCCGAGAAAATTGAATGCGCATTTTCTCATAGATTTGCACATATTGCCTTGTAATTCCGAAATTCAATAGCGATCTATGGGACCGTAAGACCTTTCATTTGAATCTAAGTTTGTAAAAATCGAGTCAGCCATCTCTGAGAAAATCGATTGACATTATTTGTCACATACATACATATATACACACATACACAAACATACACACACATTTGCTCAGTTCGTCGAGCTGCGTCGAATGGTATATGACATTCGACCCTGCGGACCTCGGTTCTATATGAGAAAGGCAAAAAACAAAACGTAGAGCATTTCTTTCTTAAATATTCACATATTCATGTTTCCTGTTATTTAAATTATATTCATGTTTCCTGTTATATAAATCAATACGTTACGTAAATCATTTTCTATTCAACACACTGTTACCATCAATACCATATTAGGAAATATAGGAAAAAAATCTTTTTCAGATTTCACAGGTTCATTAAAATTTCTATTTCATCGAAATAATCTGAAAATTTCAAGGATTTCTTTAAAAATTATCTTATATATATTTTAAACAGCATTCCGATGATTCTTATTAAAAATAATACACTGTTATTTTTACAGAAATTGGTGTACAATTATCAAAACGAATCATTTTCAATGGCGTTTCCAAATTAAAACACATGTTTCACCATAAAAATGCATTTCGATTCTCTATGCACAAAAACGAAAACGATTAATTCTGCAATATGTGGGATTATCTTCTATTCATGTGCAGAATATTTTTAAAGATCTATGTTTGTGTTACGAGCAGTTGTATTGAAAATCGAATGTGAAACTTATTCATTAGAAATTATGTTTGTTATCTTTTTGTAAACATTCGTAAAACATATATAGTTATATAGGTAAAGGTAAATCAGGTATAGCTGCATATTCGATTTTTCTCTAGCAAAAAGTACGGATTGTCCAACACACGCGATATGTCATAATATAAGAAGAATTGCATGGTTGCACAACACAGAAAAAGTGCATTTTTTTCCATGATACAATAGTTATTAGTAATATAAACTAACTTGATAAGTTGTACAATCAGTATAAAAATGCAGGACAGCAATTTTACGAGCTACTTGGGTATTTTGCGTTTCATACACGCACACAGACTCACCGAGAGAACTTCCTTCATCGGAGAACTCTCCGTCAGTATAAATTAGGTCCATTGTCGAGGACTAGATGAGTAGTCGCCGCAACCCCAGTTCCGAGTCGTCGGTGAACCAGTGAACCGGAAGCTCAACCGGAATCACCGGACCGACCTCGCTAGCCCCGGTCTCCCCCTTATGAAAACCACCACGGAAAATTTTTTCTGCTTACGCGCCTGCTCTGTCAGATAGGTTATATCCATCGGCGATTCTACGATTTTGCACGTTTTCGAGCTTAATTATATCAAACATATATATCTTGAACTCCAAGATTTGGAACTAGGTAAAGCCAAGTTTTTCTTAAAATCCCAACATAAGGTGTTGAAATTTTCTGATAACCAACAAAAAGACCTATCTTGGATAGCATTCTGCTAGTTGGAGTCTAATAAAATGGTGTAAGTCGCCTAGCTTTCACTCTGATGCAGTCATAAAAAAGAGCAAAAATACAAAAATATTCATAATGTCACTGTCAATCAGATTTATCGATCACTCAGAAAGGAGCAGTCGAATAATAATTTACGAATACGAATTACGGAATACAGTTCATCAATTTCCGAACAATTAGCACAACGTCGTGTTGCCATATGAATTCACAATTTTAGCACAGCGAATTCGAGACATGATTTTAGTAGTACATATCACGGCAAACGTTTGCACACTGAGAATGATTTACTTTCTCAGACATCATTTTGTTAGTTCATTGTCCATTTTCATTCATTCCGTCTAGTTTAACCAAGACATCAGTTCAACGCAAAAGTGATAGTGAAATCTGTTTTATCTCAGTCACCATCTTAGTGTACGGTGATTACTTTGCAATCCCATTTCTATAACTTTGCAAACATTTACTCGAGCAGCACAAATTGAAATGCTATGTGACTGGGTGCGACAAGTTTAATGTTTCCTTCCTTAGACTGAATTTCTATATATCAAGCTCATAACTACCAAAGCCGCAATTTCATGTTGAAATCCTTTTCATTCTGTTTCCTGTTGGATTTGTATATTTAAAGCAGGAAAACCAGAAGAGTGTTGAATGTGGCAATCATTCTGAGTAAGAATCCATCTGGTTCACCGAACGATATAGAATATGTATCGTGCAGTCTTCACTATCGAAATCTGAGGGAATGAAGACCCTCAATAATAAAGGCTACGAAACCTGTGTATGAAAAAGCTTCGACGGTAAACGAATTTTTAAATTTTTGGCATGATATTGTAAAATAAATTGATTTCTCAAATACTTCATATAGATTATAATTATTTACCAACATTGTTATTGCACACATATTAAATCTCTTAAAACTAAATATTTTTACGATCGACTTGTCATGTATATAAAAGTACCAGAAGTATTAATTGACGTATTTTTCGATGAAGAATGATAAACTCCGAACTTTCAACTTCGAAAAAAAACTAACGGGTGGCAACTAAAATTTTGGAATTTTTTCGAGGCCTGTATGCTCAACAACAAACGAGCTCAGGAAGAACTAAGAGTGTATATGTGTTAGCTCTCTTTCTCCTCTTTCTGCTAGTATTTTTTTGTTTTGTTCATGCTTGCCCAGTTTTGCTCAAAATGCCGTCGAAACACATTGTACAGTTCTACGAACTGCACAGAAATCTCGGCAAATAGTATACGGTACAACATTTTAAAAGCAAAAATGTTGCGGCTTCGACAGTTTACAATATCTTGAGATGCCCAACAACTGCTCGTAAGGAAGGTAGTGGAAGACCAGCCAAAATTATGGACGCAAAAGGACTTCGTTCTCTTTCTCGTGACTTCAACAACAAGGATTCACTGAGTCAAAGGGATGCCGCAAAAAAGTTCAACTGTTCTCACCAGTACATCTGCAAAACATTGAAAAGACTCGGAATAAAGTACCGAAAGAAGACACGAGCCCCGGGATATACTGACGCACAGATTTCAACGCTGAATTCCCAATGCCGCTGGTTGATTAAAAATTTTTCCGGAAAAAGTTTTGTTTTGGACGACGAAAGTTACTTCCCTCTTTCGAAGACGTAGATTCCCGCAAACGATCGATACTATTAAACGGATAGTTCTACTGTACATCCGAACATAAAATTAAACATAAATTTGAACAGAAAGTGATGCTGTACATTGTCATTTCCGAGAAAGGCATATCTAAGCCATGGTTCAAGCCATCTGGGTTGGCAATCAATCAAGATGTGTACCAGAACGAATGTTTTTAGAAATTTTTGATACCGTTTTTTTCAAAAACATCATGCTGATGGACAATACGTGTTTTGGCCGGATAAAGCGTCATCGCATTGCGCCAAAAAACACAATCGTTCCTGAATACCCATTCGATCCCATTTGTACTCAAAAACCACAACCCGATAAATCTACCTCAGTGTCGCCTAATAGAAGATTTCTTTGGGGTTTTGAGCTCCTTGGTGTACAAAAATAACTGGAGAGCCACGAATTGCAAACAGTTGATTTGTAGAATCAAGAGATGCATTCGCAAAGTTGACATAAAGGCCGTACAACGCTCCTGTTCCGACATCAAACGGAAGCTTCGCCGAACATCCGATTACGGACCGTTTTCAAATGTTCACTAATTTTTTTTCAACAATGAACAATGTATCTTTAATTTCACTAAATCAGATCTTCTCCAAGTATGTTTGTCTTTTTTTTTGACAGCTTGAGAAAGAAAATCCAAAATTTTAGGTGCCACCCGTTATTTGTGGTACACCTTCAATATTTCGAAGTTACCTCAATTTACACTGCATGGAATTGCTAATCGGATAGTACGCTTATGAGAGAGGCAAGAATTGATTAGCAATCAGTGCATCTCCATCACAGCAATCGTTTGCGACGTTTAACATCTGTATCATTTTTATTATTGGACACAGTCGAGACAAGAACGTTTCCGTGTTGGACTGGAATTCAGAAATTACACGATGGCGATCCTGCCAGAAGACGTTCGTCCCAATTTTTTTCTCAAGAAAAACGCAGCATCTAGCATAAAAAGAGATTAGGTAATAAAATGAATACAATTTAATTTATACGTGGGAAAACAAAACGATTATAGTTGATCATCTGACACACCGCAATTCGGAAGAAGTTTTAGATCGGATCGGGACAACCGCTAAGATAAATTTGGACGCGGACCGGGACGGCCGTGAGGAGTTTTAGTGCGAATCGAGACTCCCGCTAAGAAAAATTTGGACGCGAACCGGGACGGCCGTGAGGAGTTTTAGTACGGATTGGAAAATTTGGACACGTACCGCGACGTCTACTTTATTTAGAGATGGGGGGGGATGTGTGGTCCTATACCACAACTTATGTCGTTTTCGTTTTTAAATTGCACTACACCGGTGTAGCGAAAGCTGCACTGAAACCGTTCGTTTTTGCCAATTGCACTACACCAGTGCTACACTTTTTCTGCACCGATACCACTGGTGTAGCACTCATCAGAAGTTTGGTGTAGCTCTGTGCAATGGAATCGTTTATTGTAGTCAATGGTTACTGTTTATGTTTTCGTAATTTTTGTTCGTTTATTCATGCCTTAGTGTAGCACTGCACCGGTGTAGTGCAAATTAAAAACGAAAACGCCATTAGTTACCACGTTTCGCCTCGTTTCCGTGACCATTAGCAATCAGTGCATCTCCATCACAGCAATCGTTTACGACGTTTGACATCTGCATAATTATTATTATTGGACACAGTCGAGACAAGAACGTTTTCGTGTTTGACTGACCATATTGGAGATTTCAGGAATTCAGAAATTAGACAGCATTATTCTTACCATTTTGTCATATTCTCTTCTGTCTAAATATGTATTAAATTGGTAAAATCATGCATTTAATATAAAAAGTATGTTTTCCCATGGCGGTTTTTATGAAGTACCTAATAGATATGGTAAAATTTGATACATAAAAACTAGGCCGCGCAGGCTCGCCAGAAAATAAAATAAGCATGAAAATTATTCAAAACACAAATATATCATTTGATTGCAAATCATCTTCACAATCGAATTGAAACTTGTTAAAACTCGGTTAAGCTGTTTTCAATGTATTCGAACGGTTGATTCGCAACATTAAACTGACGAATCCAAATCATGCCATTTCGTATATTCGTCTGTCGATGAGAATGGGACTTTGCGTTCACACGAATGATGTTAAAATACACGTATCGTTCGAAATTAAGCTGACATACATTCTAGCGTTTCGCATATAGTTAATTACAAGAATTGAAGTGATTTCATCATAGCTTAGCAATTATTTGAAGAAGTTTACTGATTTTTAAATAGTGAAAACAAGAGCGGTTTAATGTATTCGCACTATGCCGGGATTGTCGATCCGTGACTATCCTGGACGTTTTTTTCCTCATCGGCGATGACTGAGCTGCCGGCGTGTGCATGTATTGGAATGCTGGATCCGACATAAAATTCAGTTGGTTGGCACCGATGTATGTATGTATGTGCGTATGTGTGTATGTAACCTTTTTTTGCACTAACTTTTCTCGGAGATGGCTGAACCGATTTTCACAAACTTAGATTCAAATGAAAGGTCTTGTGGTCCCATACAAAATTCCTGAATTTTATTTGGATCCAACTTCCGGTTCCGGAATTATGGGGTAAAATGTGCAAAAATTGTGAAAACAAGTGCACTAACTTTTCTCAGAGATGCCTGAACCGAATTTCTCAAACTTAGATTCAAATGAAAGGTCTTGTAGTCCCATACAAAATTCCTGAATATTATCTGGATCCGACTTCCGGTTCCGGAGTTATGGGGTAAAATGTGCAAAAAAATGAAAATATGTGTTCCAACTTTTCTCGTAGATGGCGCGACCGATTTTCACAAACTTAGGTTCAAATGAAAGGTCCTGTGGTCCCATACGTAAATCCTGAATTTCATCCGAATTCGGAAATATAGGGTAAAGTGTGTTAAAAATTGTATACTATCACTGACAAGGGCGAAAACCATAAAAAGTTTTCTACATCGACCTCAAAGCTTCTCCAATTGATAGTTTTTATCAGTAGACGGTCAAACAAACCGATTTCGGTTAGTTTTTTAATAATCGAAGAAAATTATTTTGAAGAATACCACAGTATTATATAGGATAGTATGATTGATATGAGAAAGGCATCATTACACCACTAGGTGGATTAAAACAGGTTTTTTCCATAGGAAGTATATATGAAGGGTAATAAGTTATTTCTCTTCATATATACTTATTATGGAAAATATTATTACCAATAACATTGCTTTCTCAGTACTAAACATATCCATATTTCAATCTTTTTTACCTCATCTCAAGATTCCTGTTTTTGTATGGAAATGCAAAATTAACGAACAAAATAAACGAAGGAAGAACGAAATAAGCAAAACACGTACGGCGAGAGATGACACAATTTCATCTGGGTAATTTTGACAGCAGCCAAAATGTAGCCAGGCTTCTGTCGGTTGCCAGAAATCCTCAAAAGCGGGTTCAATCTAGTATGTTTATAGTGTATATCTATCTCTTGTAGAACTATCTCATATCACGAATTTGGTTTTGTTAAATAACATCACAAGGCAAACGTGCCCAAAGTCATCATCAACGCCTAATCCATTTAACAACAATCTACTGTAACAATCGAAAGTATTTCTGTTATTCTACTTTAATTTTATTTATATCGTTCAATAATACCCGACTTTAACATAATTATGGTAGTATGCCGGGTATTCTATGAAGAACGGAAATAAACCTCTTCAACAGCCATACAAATTATACATTCAATAAATCTTTGTTCCCTCATATCCCATAGGTTTGCGAATTACAATCACAAATCGAAAAACACAATCTAACACAAACATCGTTGAGGGCAAGGTAAGTTATGACTAACTTCAGTGGTAAATCAAGATCATCAAACTCGATGCACTGTTTCTTCTGTTGCAAAAGCATGTTTTTTTGTGTCGTACGCATTTGAATCAGATGAATATGAATCATGTACCAGTAGAGCTAAAAAAATCGTATATCAGTTGTGCTTCATAAATCAGTTTTGTGATCCTTCGTCCTACTTTCTCAGCCCATGACTCAATAGTTGGTAATGTTAGGAGGTATAGAGTAACCGTACCAATATTTATCTCAACTCTTCTAGTTGTTAAACTTTTCAGTAGATTCTTATGATTTTACTTATAATCATCGCAAAATATAAAAATACAAATGCAGCTTTCTTTGCTATCACTACATAAATCTTCGTGAAAAAACATATAAGTCGTGTTTGAGGGAGACATGACTGCCGTCTTCAATATTGTTGGCAGACCTAGTAATTGGAACTGCATGTGAAAATCTACGTTTTTCTTTTGTTGTTATTGTTGAACGCGCCTTACAATCGCTACTACATAATTACGTTTGAAAATTTGAAAATGTATTTGTATTTGGATTTGTATGGTCATCAGGTAACAAGACCAATATTACAGATAACAGAAATACAGGCTCGAAAAAAATGAGTGTCATTTAAAAATTGGCCATACGTTGTTAACAAAGAGCTTATAATTGTAAAGCTCAATCATTAGCTCACTTACAAATTTCATTCGGGTAATAAAACATGTATAAATATACGAATAAATTCGATCACAATTTATCAAAATCAAAATAGTGTCTATCGCTGCTGCATACTGTAAGCAGGGTTGCGAACGGTACTGGAAAATGACACGAAACAGCAGACAGTCAAACCGCACAAATGACAGTAGTCGCCGATTGTACTTCGCCGTGACTGTAGCAGATGAAAAATGTCATAGGTCTCATAACATTTTCTCTCGTGAATGTCGCCGTTTGCTTGCATCGATAGCTGTTCTGCTCTTTTCAATCTGAGAATGGCTAACCGCAATAAAAAGTTGCTCCTTCCAAATTCAATAACTTTCGAGAGACAGTCGTCAACAAGGTTCAACTTTGAAATTCGTTTTATGTCGATTCTCATGAGGTGTAGGGGGACATGCACAAGAAAGTCTTGCTTTCCAATGCAGACGGTTTTTTGCTGTATCCTTACATGTTTTGTTTCTCTGCCTTCCCGTTGGAAGGAGAAAAGCAAAGTAAATGCTTTGACTTCCAGAATTTGGATGGTGGGTTCGTTTTGGCAGTTCGGGTGATTTTGTTTTATTTCCAGTTGGTTGATTCACTCCAATGCACTTTGTCGATCAAACAATTAAACCCCGTTTAGCATGATTCAGAATTGTAGAAGTAATAGGAGCGCAAAATGTATTGTCTCTTCTGTAATATTTCTTGCCTTTGCGTCATACTATATAGACAAAAGCTGCGCTCCTGATACTTTGTGTATGAAATTTAAGTAAATAGTTGGAATATTTTTGAAACATCTGCATGAACAAGCATTGTGATTGAATTTTTTCAAAACTGAAATTGAACCGGTAATGAAAACACCGCCGTTAACATTTAATTTATAGCCACAGATCGGTCACAGCGGATATGACAGTTCCGTTATGAAAATGTCATGACATTTTGAGCTCGTGACATTCTCGAAACCCGTGACCGAAATTGAACAAAGCAGCTAGTTATCCAGTATGTACGTACCCTATCATAAAGCGAACGCTGCGGCTTTGACTGCTGTGAGAGAGTGCGACAAAATTAACTGCTCTCAATATTGCTGTCGTGTGTCGTGGCTCTCATGATTGCGCCAAGCTCTCGTGTCATTGGGTGTTGGCTACTGTTGAATGTAGCAGCTGCGCGTATCGATGGCAGTGACTGTCTTATGCTTGGTGATAGTTTAAAAAAATGTCAAATTTTCGCACCCTTGACTGTAAGTATTCGCCACGCTGCTCATTTCAAATTTTACACATTTATTGAGGCTTTACTTTTAATTAAGGCTTGAAATTTTTAACACTCTCCACCTTAAACTTTCGGAACCGGAAGTAAAATCTAGATAACTTTTCGTAATCGTAGACTTTTCCTTTGATCCTAAGTTTGCGAAAATATTCTTCACTATCCAGGATAAATCGAAATGAGTTCCGTTTTAGAGTTTTTGATAATCATGTCCGATACTTCCGCGATCAAAGACCGTATATTCAAAGCGATTTGTTTGACCATCAACTGACAGTCCGGAAGTCGGATCCGGATAAAAATTCAAAAATCTGATCCGCATAAAATCCCTATGAGTCCTTAAGGCCTTCCATATGAATCTTGATATGTGAAATTATCCCAACGGTTTCTGAAAAAATCGAATTCACTTTTTTTATATTAACTTTTCTTTATAAAAAAAGGCAAAACTATAAAAATTTATTCATCTTATAAGCATAAAGCAAATGAATATAGATACTAGAATGTATTAGTAATTCGGAATTTCGAAGATTTAAAAATGTTTCTGATTGCTCATAATGAAACTTACCTTGAGAAATTTTCTTTTTGCTTGTTCAATCCTCCAAGATAAAGTGATAAAGATTTTTTTTCTTTCGGCGGCCCTGGATGAACACATGTAACATCTCCTAATACTGGTTTCAAAAAAGTCGACTTCCCGTTCACATAATATCTTACGAAGTCGAACTCTGATTCATCTAAATTATTCATCAAAATGATCAGGAGACTAGTTTCACGCATTTTTCTGTACAATGTCCTACAAAATTTTAAAAAAATCGTGTCGATTAGATCAGTAGCTTTATTAATATCGTGTGAACGGACTGTTTCGAGAAAACGCGCTTCAAAGTGTATGTGTTCAAAGTAATGGTCCGTGGTAGGGTCTAAATAATGAAAAAAATCATCATTTTTCCGTTTTTTTTTCAGAACTATTGTTCAACAAAATAAATTTAGATATTTTGTATAATTAAAAGCATCATTCGAACAATATTTTGTAATTTTTTCGTGGAAAAATATTGCGAAATAGGTCGGTGAAGAGGCATTTTTGAGGACGCATCTTAAATATCATGATTTGCGGTGTCCACTGTATCTCAGTGCAGACTAATCAGAAGTGAACAAATCAAAGCAGCATAGTTAGAGTAGAAGTTTTTCTAGACCCCAACGTTTCTGTTTGATTTTTTTTCAATTTCTGGTAGTTTTTTTATATGTAGAAAGTGTGTGCAAAATTTGAAAAAAATGGTGCAGTAGTTTTTGAATGGCGATGGACACGGACTTTCAAAACCTGCTTTCGAGAAAAACGCGTTTAAAGTTTATTGTCTATAAAATCGAAGGAAACAATTCATTACTAAAGGGATCACGTAGGCTCTAACATTCTCAAAAAGTCAAATTTTTTTATTTTTTTGTAATGAAACATTTCGAGAATGTTTTGTCAAGTTTTTAAGTCAATCGAAGCAGACATCTTGGGCCTGTTTGCGCAGCTCTTATTTCTTCGTAGTATGAGATCGGCAAAGATAAAGGCCCGTAACTTACTGAGTTTTGTTCCGATAGGCCTCAAAATTTCACAGAATATTCTTGAAATGTTTTACTATCATAAAATAGAAAGAAAATAATAAATGATATATCAAAAATGTTAGACCCTACCCGCCCCTTAATCTGTTTACGAAATTCATGAAAAGCATTCTAGGCACTTGAAAGATCGCGCGAAGCAACCGAACGAATTTCTAAGCAGCTTTTTGAATGAAATGTTCAGCTTTTATGCAGCGAGAAAATTCAAGTAGAAATTGTTCTGTACTTCTCAGCTGTCAAAAATAACCACGTGTTTTCTTAAGCAACGAGAAATTTCACTTGTAACTTGTTCTGTACTTCCAAATTCTGAAATGTCCTAAAAGTACTTTTAAGCATCAAGAAAGCGTATGTTTTCAGTAATTGTGGAACTGTTGGTTGCTTGGGATCAGTACCACCAGAAAAACCACGACGGTAAAAGGACTGATGGCGAGATTTTTCTATGTGTGAAAGCGAACGTGAATGTGCTGCACAGAAAAAAATTATGAATTTTGCTGGTTCTTCAAAAGGTACAATTCACAACTACTTAATTTTTCAAATGACGTATTATTCCACTCGCACAGAATTTTACACGCTCCAAGTGTAATTTGCACTCGGCTAGCCAGTGCCGCTGTATGGATTTATATGTATCAATTATTCAATGGACAGATATGAGCACTGTGGTTCAGTCGAGTAACCGATGTGCTTTTGTGATCTAATGTTTCTCGGTTCAAGTCGCGCTCTGCTATCGATATTTTGTTTTTTTTTTCATTCGAATTCAAGCCATGTAATTTTCAAATCAAACAATTTTACATGTTCTTGAATATAAATTTGTGTGAAATATGATGCTTCATTTATGTGCATCTTATAAGATGTAAAATCACAAGATTTTTTCGAACTGTGTAGTTTTGAATTGTATCGTTTGTAGAACCAGTAAAATTCATAATTTTTTTCTGTGTACATCAGCTTGTCTGAATACTTAGACGATTCTGATAGGAAATTATGCATCTTTTCGTGTAATATTACAATCTTTAGAACACATTTGTGATATTACATCAAAATTTGCTGCACACACACCAAAAAAATTTGAATTTTACAGGTGAATGAATCCCTCATACGATGTAATTCATAAATACCTAACTTGTCAAATGACAGAAAATTTCATTTGTAATGACCTAATGTTAGATTAGCTTGAATTTTACTAGTTTCGACTGTAACTTGCATGCTGCTGGCAGATGCGACTGTATAAATTTAAATGCACCCTTTACCAGCCAAGGAGATGTCCCAAGTAACAATTCGAATGCCTTATGGTTTTGATTATAATTTATAGGAGTTTTGTAATTGATTTTTCAATCACTACCTGTTTTATGATAACTATAATAAGTGTCTCTTTTGAAAAGTAATATCATAGTTTTTAAAGCTTCTTTAAAACCCTTTACCTAGACTTACAACTTGGCTGAAAATAAAACAATTTGCACTAGAATAAAACCATTAAAACGCTCTTAATATTGCTTTCAAACATTTTCTTTAAAACATTATTGTCAGTTAAATTCTTTCATAAATCTAGTCTTGTGTGTGTGCGTGTTCATTGGATGACAGTTTCACTCAGAGCAAATTTGAGGGTTCTAAAGTACATTTATGACATATTTGTTGTGGCCTATTTGATTTATTACATCTTACGTTAAGTGTAATTTGCATTAAAGGAAATTTCATGGCCACCATTATGATGTTTCTTGCCGTAGCTATTATTGACATCAAATGAACTTCGAAATGCAAAAAAGAAGGAAATATGATGGACTTTCATGATTCATTTCCAGGACGTATGCAAAAGTTTCAACGCCACGAAATAGTTTTATACAAAAATGACGATGAATCACAGAAAATAATGTTAATAAATTATGGAGACTTTCGCAAAAACCGCATTTATTTCAAGGCGATTAGTTATAATTCATATTTTTATTCATACATTCACGATAAAAATAAAAGCGCATGAAATTTCTACGTTCGGAAAAAGTCTCAAACTCGTAAATAAAATCTAATAAATTCTTACTGATTCCATTCAAAGCAGACATGACAAACACATAGTCAAGAAAAATATGATCAAAACGACAGTTTATTCATATCGGAATTCATTCCATCCGAATAAATTTAATGTTGATCGTTAAGCTGGTTTCAAAATTTTCTTGAATTTGGAGTTTTAACGCAGGTTTATGCTGATTCTTCACTTTGCTTTATAAACCTTATGAAGAATGGTCCACTTAGCAGTAACATGCTCTTATAGAGGTTTTCAGTAGGCTTTCGTGGAGTTTAAAGTTTTAATGCAAGATTTATTATGTAGCATTGAAGACAGCTACAAGTATTTATTAATATTAAAAATGTTACTTGGGGTGTGCTTCTGTGGCTCAGTCGATTAACAGAAGTACTTTGCGATTCATTGATTCTCGGTTCAAGTCGCGGCGTCGCTATCAGTATTCATTTTTTTACTCAATGAATGTTATGTTATGGAATTTTAGACACAATATCAAATGTTCTTCCACAAAAATTTGTGTGAACTGCGATGCTCCATTTATGTGCATCTAATAAGACGAAAAATCACACAGTTTTTTCGAAGTGTGCATATGAACATAGTTTCATATCAGAATCATATACAGTTTTCAGTTAAGGTGATGTAATGTACTCAATACGTTGTTTCTATGTAATAACGTAATGATTTATCTGCAATCTTTCTTGAAAACATAAAATTTTTGCATTTGATGTTCAGTTCATCTAAACATCAATTGATAATCGCAAAGTAACTTTATGTTTAATTTCCTGCTCTAAATATGTGCATTAAAATGATGAGAATTCACAAAATATTTTTATCTGTGTAAGAGGCGAATAAGCTGATGGTTAAAGCTTCCATACTTGAAACAAAAAAAAAAGGTTCCGTCGTAATGGGAATTGACTTCAATCTGTTGCGATACTGTAAATATCGAGACCAAAAGTATCAATGTTAGTATCGTTCTGATGCGATATCGATACCAAAAAAAGAAGAATAATTAAAGAAGAATAAGATGCCAGTTATGGGGGAAGAGTATAGCGTGATGGGTTGGTCGATGCCTTTCACGCAGTCCACCTGGGTTCGATCCCCAACCCCGCACGTAGAGTCAGAAAGCTTTTCTGGTCCGAAGAGGCGAATGACCTTAAGGTTAAAACCTCTATAATTAAAACAAATAAAAACGAAGCCAGTTGTGTCCGGTCTTGTTCTAGACTTTAGACTAGACTAAAATGGGCCAGGTCGCAATTTTCTAGTACCACCAATGTGTGTAGTACAGATAGATTTTTGCGATTGACACAGATTTTTGAAAAAATAACTTGTCTGTATTTCAAAGATTTGGAATATGCTGCGCAGATTTTCAAAATGGCACAGATTTCCATAGATTCCGGAAATCGAACACAGACTGGCAGTGAGATCGATTTTCTTCGACTTATATTCAAATCAAAGACCGTGTAGTCCCATAGCGTGCTAAGAAATTTCATCTAGATCCGACCTCCGGCTCGGGAGTTACGGGGTAAAATATGAAAAATTAACTACAAAAGTGCACTCAATTTCTCAGAGACCACTAATCCAATTTTCACAAGCTTAGGTCTTACAACCCCATATAATACTACCAAATTTCATCTAGATGCGACTTCCGGTTCCAGAGTTACAAGCTGATAAGTATGAAAATTCCTTTTCCAGGAGCGTATTTTTATACATGACACGATAAAATCAAGCCAAGTACATTCAAATAGCCGTATAATTATTCAAGTAGACAGGTATGGTTAGTTGATGATTAAATACGTTGCCCTTGAGTTCCTGGTTCCGAAAGTACGAGAAAAGCACTCGTATGCTTCAAACTGGAAATCACTCCAATTTCTGCCAAAAGCATAAGAATTCTTCTAAATTTGATTCGAAACTGTTTCAATTTATAGGTTAGGCTAGTTACTGACCGAACAAACCGTTTTCAGTTATAACTTCCGGTTCCGGAAGTACCTACATTTTCTCGGAACTGTCTTCATTCTCTCGGAAACAGCTGGGTCGATTTTCACAAACTTAGACTTACCGTCATTTATGCCGTTTTTCATTGAAAAACACTGGTGGCGTGGATTGCTCGGACTTTGCACATTCGAGCAGAAATGCAATATTTTGACGGTGTTTCATTGCCATTTCTGCTCGAAAGTGCAAAACCAGAGCAATCCACGCCACCAGTGTTTCTCAATGAAAAACGCCATTAGAGTGAAAATGCAAATTTCTATTCATTTGAGTCAAAACTGTTCAAAACTGAAAAGGTTATGCTAGTGTATGCTCCAACAAATTTTTTTGTTCCTTTTCAATATTCAGAGAAAACTTTTTTGATGAATCCTTAGTAATATTATTGAAAACATGAGTTACATGAGAAAGGCATTATAGCACCAATAGGTGGATTAACACAGGTTTTTTATCTTCCTATTGTAAAAATCTTGTTCCATTTTGCGGTTCTAATAGGTCGTTTTTTAAAAAATCTGTCGGTGCAAAAATCTTTCTGTACCACATCTATACCACAATCTCTACTACTTTGATATTTGTACTAAGGGGCTGTCCATAAAAGACGTCACGCTTTTTTTTTACGATTTTTGACTTCCCATCCCCCCTTTGTCACAAATTGTCACAGAAGCAAAGACCCCTCCACACCTCCCCCCCACCCTATGTCACATGTCACGAATTCAAAATAAATAAAATTCATCTCAATACATTCTCAATATGTATGACAAACCATACAAATATGAGGGAAAAATCGATTTATTACTTGCTATCATTACATTAAAAAATATCTCTAAAACTACAAAATCATTGAAATTTTTTTATTAACATTTATTATTTAATTTAACAAAAGTATTTGATAGGAATTGATAAAACATTTAAATCATTTGTTTTAATTCTCCTAAGGGTACACAGATATATTATTTTTTTAGCTAAGGAATAATATTTCCTTAGTGTAGCATACAGGGCTGAGAAAATAAAAACCAAAACGAGATCACTGCCGGAGAATCTTTCCATGATCAGTTGATCAGTGAATTTTAAATCACATCGATCAATATCGGTACTGATCTTCCGTCACACAATGGGTTGTGATTTTGAGCTAAAATGATTCTTGATTTATGTAAGTTCAAATATTGGATGATTCGATAAGCTTTGATGTTGGTGGAGGAAAATCACATATGATCAAGATAAGACATGACATGATCTACGTCTGAAATCGTTGATCTCCCGCCCTTTTTCATATGGAGTACAATTGAATAAACTGCATCAGAATCAGATAAGAGAAATTCTTGTGATATACTATTATCAATGCTAGAAAATCAAATTACTGAAAAAATTGTCAGTGCATAACTTAGGTTAAACCGTTTGAAGGCGTCTTTTTCTTTTTATACTCATATTAGGCAAAATTTATTAATTTTGCTAATTTACTCGCTCCTCCGTGCACTTTTGCTGATCACAACATTTCCGAGTTTACAAGAAGAAGCTTTTACATCAATAAATACACGTTTTCCTATAGAATGTAAACGATTATTGTGGAGATTTTTTCAGGAAATAGGGCAAATATATTTTAAAAATGCGCTCATTGAAAATATTGGACGTCACAAACCTCCCCCCCTTCCCCCTGTCACAAAAGGTCACGTTTTATGAAACCCCTCCCCCTTGTGGCGTGACGTCTTTTATGGACAGCCCCTAAGCAATTGTGACCAAAGTTGAGTTAACACGTTGACTGCCAACCTACGAGATAACTCGTATATTCCGTTCGGAAACGAATGGTCGTGGCAGTCAACGTGTTAAATAAGGTTTGTCATGCCAACCCATGAGAAAACCGAAAATCGGTGTTTATCATATCTTTATTTCGGTATACAAATAAAAATCGGTATAAGTACCAATAATTCGCTTTAACAACAAATGATAAATGAGAAAGACACCAATATCTTTGACGCTTGTCGATCTGTGAGTCATAAATCACTTAAGATAGTATTTGAGTTAAATTGGCATTTCACCCCCATTACTTAAACAAATTGAACATTTTCAGAATATTTACATTTTATCTAATACTATATTTAATGCAACGTCTTCCATATGAAAATGCCCATAGATGAAGCAATCAACTTGTCCCATAATTCATCACATCAGATTTTAGCTGGTACATGAACCAAATACTATAAAAAATATCCTTCAATAAGTTCAACGTTTCACATACTGGCTATCTGATGCAAGAACAAACTTTACCTAACGCGCCATCTGAACTACATTATTTGAACCTAGAATGGCGATTGATTTTACACAGGCTGATATGAGGAACTTATAATAATTTATTATGTATTATTTGAAGATCTTTGCTTCGATTCAGTAGCGTTTATTTTGAACGCCAGAGGAATAAATCAAATAGCGGTAAAAAGCTGTTTTGATCCTCATATCGCATATTTGGTTAAGTTTGCGCTTCTGTACGGTCAGTAGCGGATTTCATGATTTCAGTTTTTTGCCCACTAATCCAACGATGGGGGCGGCAAAACCCTTATTTTGCCCCGGGCGCCAAATTTCCTCGGTACGCTTGAAAATGATCAACATAACAATCAATCAAATTTTCTCAGATCGTTCTCACATCGGAACGGAAAATTTTCATTGTTTAAAACAGAATCCGAAACAAATTCCGGATCTTGATATTGGTCAACATATCATCTTATTATATAGAAACATCAAACATCAAACAAAATAAAATAAATTTTCTTGCATTTAAAAAATGAACAGTTCTTGCAATAGATCCCAAAATTCTACACAATAATTGAAATGTTAGGAGTTCCTCAGCCTAGCCTGTGTAAAATTCAATCATCATTCTAAGATATGTTCATATAATGTAACATAGAAGGCGGGTTAGTTAATATTAGTTCTGCGTTCGATTGCCAATCCAGCCCTTCCCAGTTAACTCGTCTGGAATTTGATAAGCAATTCAGTATAGCGGCCCTTACACGACAATTATGTATGTCATTTTTAATGATTACTAAGTAATGACATTCCAAATTTGTATGGAGAATTCATCATTACTGCCCTTACACGTTAAATAAAAGTGACAATACTGTTTAGTAATGACACTTTTAATGATCGTGTAAGGGCCGCTATACAAATTCGGAATGTCATTACTTAGTAATCATTAAAACGATATGAATAATCCTCGTTTGATGCTCGGATTGACACAATAACGCTATAATGAAATGTAGAGGTGCTGCTTATTTAGAGATGATACTTACAACAAGAGCTGTCAATTCGGCAGGAAACTTTTTAATTACTCCACCTTTTTCAATGATTTCTTATAAAAACGGGTAAATCCATTTGAAAAATTATGGTAGAAGTTGAAGAAAAACTTTTTATCCTGGGGTGATAATGTTGATCTTAATTTATTGTGCGAAAACTAACATTTATTTAGAATGAAGCATTGACTGCTCGGCCACCCGTGGAAGTTAACCATCAATGTCAACTCCCCGTTCTGAGCAGCCTAGATAGACGTGTAGTGTCGGTAGCGGTTTCCCAACTGGCTAAAAAAAATGCTACGGTCCACCTGTACCGGTGGTATAAGTCCATGAAACAGGTAAGCCGTGTGGCATCCGGCGGAATTATTTTCTACCAAGAATTGATCCACTGGTTCCCTGTTCCATGTCGTATACCTTCTATAGCTGTGGTTCAATAACCATATTCCCACAAGGGACAACCTTATAACTCCTACGTTGGAAAGTTGTTAAATCCAGTCTTCGTTGCCTTCAACAAGATTGGCATCGACGTGAAATGCCTCGAGCATGCATACTTGCAAATAGTGCTTTCACTAGATATGAGAGAAATCTCATATCGAAACTCACAACTCGGGATATTTGTACTGTCAAAGTTAGTATGACTATTGATGGCATAGACCGGATATATGTCGATTGTTCGGCATATTTACCGCTTAACCAACCTACGCCAAGCGATGGCATAAAAAAGGTTATATCATACTGCTACAAAAGTGATTTACCGCTTATAATCGGCAGTGACATAAATGCTCACCATATCATTTGGGGCTGCACAGATATAAATTCGGGGACAAAATATTGATTTCATCTCCACCAAACTTTTCGTGTTCCGATCTAAGAAACTTTGAACAAAAAAAAAATCGGCCGGAAAATGACCCTATAGAATCAAAAAATCAATGCCAATGTTATTTTCGTAGAAAATTTAACGAGAAAGAAAACTTTCGAAGACCGCAAAACCGCAAAACAATCCGACATTTGTGTAAAAAGATATTAAAGGAAAACCGACACAAGGTCCGAGCAATGGCTTAATCCCTAATAAATCTAGCACCTCTGCTGCTAACGGTAGTCATATGATTTTGCTTTGTTTTATTATGCTACTAGCTGAATTACCCGGCGTTGCTCGGAAATGTTTCGTGAAGGGAAGGCCGAAAAAAATTGTCCTGCTTAGTGAAATACTCTTGTAGTGAAACATAACTTAGGTTGATGTCAGAGTGAAAGCGTCACGCGATGCGTCTTGGCGCGCACTTCCGTACTTCCTCGTCACATTTGATCTACAATACCTTTGGTTTCCATGGCTATAATCACTTGCTACTCCCTCCTTTTTATAAATTTTTTTATGACATCATGAATTGCCTAAAATTTTCCATCTGATAATGATTATTTTATAACGAAAGGCTGTTCAACATCACTACATTCGTACTATAGAATAACGTTTTTATATAATTTATTTTACCAAGGCTTCAACCATTTTGGCCGTTCATCGAGGAGGAAAACTTATAGAATAACGATTCAGTTAATACAAATGTTGTTGTAAACTTATTTCCATTACCTTGAGTCGACAGTTTTTTCAATTTACATAATAAAATGTACATTGATTGTATGATTTCATCAATTCAGATCAATGTTGAGAATACTTATTCCCCTTCCCGATCAATTTTCTCTTACACTTTCCATGTTCGAGGCACTTACTCCTTTCTCTCACCCTCAAAACAACCTTATAATTTATTTTGATTTAACTTCCTTTTTGTCAGTGAAATTACTACAGATCTCCTTCATGATTAACCTTAGTAGTGTAGAAAGTATCTGCTTTTCAAAAAATATCGATTCCCACCTTTGGTACATGTGCCAAACTTGGTGGCGATTTGTTTAGTTTGTTTCGGTCATAGACAGAAAGATTATTTTCCCTTAGTTCTTTGAATTTTTCGGCAAAATGGAACCAGATCCTTTGAAATTATTTAAAGAAAAATACTACCTTGAAACTCTTGCCACTCTCTTGTTTAAAAAAAATGGGAGATTAAAATTTATTTTCAAAAACCCCTCCTAGTCTAATGCCGTTTTTCATTGAAAAACACTGGTGGCGTGGATTGCTCTGATTTTGCGCTTTCGAGCAGAAATGCAATATTTTGACGGTGTTTCATTGCCATTTCTGCTCGAAAGTGCAAAACCAGAGCAATCCACGCCACCAGTGTTTCTCAATGAAAAACGCCATAAATGTCGGTTCTCTTCAAATTTCGTCATTGACCCTCTCCCCCCATGTTAAGGATACTTCCTACACACTTTCCCCCCCTGAAAATGTTCTAATGATCATTTCTGAAGAGCAAGAATAATAATGTTTGCCAAATTTGTTAGCAATCCGTTCAGTAGTTCCGCAGTTGCGCGGTAACAAACATTACATCCCCTTTTTAGAGGGACGTACTACATCCACCCTACACGAATACCCTAAGTTGCGCAAAAAGTATCTATGGTCTTCAAAAAGTATCGATTCTCGACAAATTAAATAATTTTTTTCATGACCCCTGTTAAGGATACTTGCTACGCTCTCTCCCCCATAAAAATACCCTTACAGCTATCTCTGAAGAGCAAAAATCAGCTATGCCAAGTGTGATAACAATCCGTTCGTTAGTGTCGGAGTTTTGCCGTTACATCCCCCTTTTTAAATGCACTTGCAACATCCACTCCCCATATATATATATATATATATATATATATATATATATATATATATATATATATATATATATATATATATATATATATATATATATATATATATATATATATATATATATATATATATATATATATATATATATATATATATATATATATATATATATATATATATATATATATATATATATATATATATATATATATATATATATATTTATATATATATATATTTATATATATATATATATATATATATATATATATATATATATATATATATATATATATATATATATATATATATATATATATATATATATATATATATATATATATATATATATATATATATATATATACATATATATATATATATATATATATATATATATATATATATATATATATATATATATATATATATATATATATATATATATATATATATATATATATATATATATATATATATCATATCTTAGGTATGGAAAATGTTTGCATGATCTAAAGAAATTATCCATTCTTATCAAATTTTAGGATTTTTTTTTCATAGCCCTCAATGTTAATGATATTT